>NC_090656.1:53822965-53920465 GCF_040937935.1 Hyperolius riggenbachi | reverse complement strand
GTGGAAACGCAGCCGCATGCGATTTCTTCTGCGGTGGAATCCAGGCGATTCCGCACCGCAACAGTGGAAACGAGCCCTCAAAGGAATACCACCTTCTAATGGACCCCCGCAGACATCCTGTGCCCACACAGCCACTCACCGATGCTCCGGCCCCACCTGGAATTTCAGACTTTAAAGTCTGAAAATCACTGCGCCAGCTGATGTCCCCAGGAGTGTACTGCGCAGGCCCAGTATGGTCTGTGCCTGCGCAGTACGCTCCTGGTGACATCAGCGGGAGCGAGGACACGGCAACGCAAGCGCAGTGGTTTTCAGACTTTAACGTCTGAAATTCCAGAAGTGAACTGGAGGCGGGGTCGGAGCATCGGGGAGTGGCTGCGCATGCACAGGATGTCTGCGGGTAAGTTTATGGCCCCGGGTAAGTTTAACTCATTTTCCCCCGACCCCGCTACAGTATTCCTTTAACTATAATGTGCCTAAGCTTTACATTGCCCCAGTGGCGTACCTAGGGCATTTGGCACCCGGAGCTGGGTATTAAAAGACACAATCCCCTCCCCTAAAAAAATGGGCGTGGCCACAACCTGCGGCGTGCTTCGCTGCAAAAATGGGCGTGGTCATGACCGGATGAGGGCGGAGCTAACTGTAATTTAAAGTATTAGCTAGTATAGTTGCCCCAGTATAGCTAGTATAGTTGCCCCCAGTATAGCTAGTAGTTTCCCCAGTATAGCTGCCCCCAGTGAAGCTAGTATAGTTGCCCCCAGTGAAACTAGTTGCCCCAATGAAGTTAGTATAGTTGCCCCCAGTATAGCTAGTATAGTTACCCCCAGTATAGCTAGTATAGCTGCCCCCAGTATAGCTAGTATAGCTGCCCCCAGTATAGCTGGTATAGTTGCCCCCAGTATAGCTGGTATAGTTGCCCCCAGTATAGCTGGTATAGTTGCCCCCAGTATAGCTGGTATAGCTGCCCCCCAGTATAGCTAGTTTAGTTGCCCCCAGTATAGCTGGTATAGTTGCCCCCAGTATAGCTGGTATAGTTGCCCTCAGTATAGCTGCCCCCCAATATAGCTAGTTTAGTTGCCCCCAGTATAGCTAGTTTAGTTGCCCCCAGTATAGCTAGTATAGCTGCCCCCCAGTATAGCTAGTATAGTTGCCCCCAGTATAGCTGGCCTGGTATAGCTGCCCCCCAGTATAGCTAGTTAGTTGCCCCCAGTATAGCTAGTTTAGTTGCCCCCAGTATAGCTAGTATAGCTGCCCCAGTATAGTTGCCCCCAGTAAAGCTGCCCCCAGTATAGCTGGTATAGTTGCCCCCAGAATACCTGGTATAGTTGCCCCCAGTATAGCTGGTATAGTTGCCCTCAGTATAGCTGCCCCCCAATATAGCTAGTTTAGTTGCCCCCAGTATAGCTAGTTTAGTTGCCCCCAGTATAGCTAGTATAGCTGCCCCCCAGTATAGCTAGTATAGTTGCCCCCAGTATAGCTGGCCTGGTATAGCTGCCCCCCAGTATAGCTAGTTAGTTGCCCCCAGTATAGCTAGTTTAGTTGCCCCCAGTATAGCTAGTATAGCTGCCCCAGTATAGTTGCCCCCAGTAAAGCTGCCCCCAGTATAGCTAGTTTAGTTGCCCCCAGTATAGTTGCCCCCAGTATAGCTAGTTTAGTTGCCCCCAGTATAGCTGCCCCCAGTATAGCTGGTATAGTTGCCCCCAGTTTTGCTGGTATAGTTGCTCCCAGTATAGATGCCCCAGAAGAGGAGAAGCAGCGCTAGAAGGAGGGGCAGTGGCGGCAGCGGTGGGGAGGGGGAAATATCCCCCCCTCCCTCACCTGGGACCCCTCCTTCTGCCTCTCTACCCCTCCATAGAGTAGCGGTGGCAACTGCGGGCACGGCGGCAGGGAGACATGCGCAGAATTACTCACCACGCCACGTTCCAAGCGCCGACAGCGTCATGTCGTCACAGATCTCCGCCTTCAATGCTGCCCACTGTGCTTCCGCTAATCAGGAAGCACAGTGGGCGGCTTTGAAGGCGGAGATCTGTGACGACATGACGCTGCCGGCGCTTGGAACGCGGAAGTGGTGAGTAATTCTGTGCATGTCTCCCCGCCGCCGAGCCTGCACTTGCCACCGCTACTCTATGGAGGGGGAGAGAGGCAGAAGGAGGGGTCCCAGGTGAGGGATGGGGGGATATTTCCCCCCTCCCCACCGCTGCTGCCACTGCCCCTCCTAGCGCTGCTTCCCCCCTCCTGCTCTGCTGCTGTGGGGGGTCGTGGCGACACCCCCCTAGCAGTCTGTCACCCGGTGCGCCATGCCCCCCTGCGCACTACCCCCTGTATCACTCACCAGGGTGTCCATAGTGTGCACCTACTGTACTGCTTTCCAGTGCTGCGTGCAAATTTTGCACCAGTCATTTTTACATCGAAAATCCTATTTTTGAGTCGAGAAAATTTCCACAAAAAGTGCTTGTATGTTATTTTTCTGTGCAAATGTGAAAAAATATATATTTTTGCCATAAAAAGCAATAATATCTTACCGCTACTTTTTTGTGATAATACAAAAAATATGAATATTTTACAGAAAAAATTGCAATAAACACGAAAACACACTTGCAGGGGTGCAACAGGGGTGGCTCGGATACCCCTTTTCAAATTCCGGATCTGATTCAGATCTGGATACCCAGATATCCGATCCGGGTCGGATATTCGATTTCAAAATTTTCAGATCCGACTCGGATATCTGACCCTAGTATCCGGGATATCTCATCTGGGCAAATTCGGATATACGGATAGAAAAACCGGAAGTGGCCTTTAAATTGCTTTAAAAACGTTTTTTTAGGGTATATGAGGCATGTAGCATCATTATTTTGTAAAGGGGAACACTAATTGATGATGTGGGGACTTAAAATCCCCCCCCCCCCCCCCCCCACCAAAAAAAATGGCTTTCAATTAACAGGCCTAGGTTCCAGACGGTCGTGCAGCCCACATTGTGTCCAAAGTCCAACCGCAACTGGGACATGACAGTTTTCAGCCAAGACACCAGTCTGACTGTCACTCGGCAAGTGACACGTGACACGTGCCAAGTGACAGTCAGACAGCAGAGGAGAAGACACTAGTGCACACTAACTGTCACACTGGCACTGCTCACAGCACAGCAGTTCTGTAGAAAGCTAACACTACTCTAACAACTACTAGCACTGACTGCAGTACTATAGCACTAACTACACAATAACACAGTAATCCTATCCCCTAATCCCTAACCTAAACTATACCTAAGGCTAATAGCTGGCCAGCAGGCAGCAGCTGGCCTTGTCTGTGCACAGCACACAAACACACACAGACACATAGCAGCTGCCTGCACACACTCTGACTGTCACACAAATGACATCAAGCTAATTAATGATTTAACAATAGTGTAGTGATAGTGAAGGGGTTAATCACTGAACAGCTTTCGGTTTATCACTGTGTACAGCCCTTGCTAGGCCAGCAGCACTGGAGCACACACTCTGACTGTCATACAATGACAGCAATCACGCTAATTAACGATTTAACAATAGTGTAGTGATAGTAGTGAAGGGGTTAATCACTGAACAGCTTTACGTTTATAACTGTGTACAGCCCTTGCTAGGCCACCAGCACTGGAGCATGTCTCTCAGTGAGCATTCAGCAAGCTAAGACATTATGTCTCATTATGGCAGCCCTCCTTATTATACAGGGGGGCTGGCCAGTGTTCCTTTCTGTGATTGGGTGCCAGGGTTTAAGCTGGAAGCCCTCTGATTGGCTCAATAAGGTCAGGTGGGGCTGGCCAGGGTTCCCCTCCCTGATTGGTTGCTAGGGCTTCTGCTGGGAGCCCTCTGATTGGCTCCAGGATGTCATCTCCTTAGTTACAGTATTACAGTATTTCAGATCTGGATATCCGCAATATCCACGGATATCCTCGTTATGCGCCCAAATATTCACAGATAGCTATCCGGATATTTTAAAAAATCCGGAATCCGAATCGGATAACGGAAAAAAGTTCGGATATCCGGGTTACCCGGTTATACGGAATCTGGATGAGCACCACTGGTAGGCAAGCTCTGTGCTCCATGGTTCAGGCAGGAGCAGCAGAGTAGAGGGAGAGACTGGAAAAGATTGGTTTAGTGTAGAGCTGATGCCACCCCTCATACAGACTGCAGCCCTGAATCACGTGATTCAGTCAGCTTCGTGGTAGGGCCGGCCCTGTGTTTACCAAACAAAAATGGGTGAATGGAGTCAGTGATTGTGACGTCACCCTCCAATTCCTGTTGCTTTTGCCGCAGTTTACCATTCAGCCTCAGACCCTGAGGGAATCCTGAAGGCATTCAGCGCTGCAGGCAAAGTAGCCTTTTGGATTAGTTGGTAAGTCCACACACAGTACAATTTTGATTGCATCTCAAATAGAGATCGGGACGCTGCCACCAATTTGCAATAAGCGTGTAAATACGCAAATCTAACTTTAGCTAAATCCTACAGGAAAAATGGTTAATTCAACATTCTTTCTAGAGATAGCAAAATATAACAATATTAATAAAAATGGTTATGGTATCGTTCCCTTAGGAAACGTGGAACACTTGGCAGAGCTTTCAGAACAAACACTTAGACAAAGAATTTTTAATTGTTTATTTTATAATCAAATAGAGCATAAACTAAATGCAGCAATTTAACGGATTGTTATAGTTAAAAAAATAAAGTTTCTTGAGCAGTGCGGGCAGGGCGGCCGCACTGGGCGCAGACCGGAAAGTAGAAAAAGGGGGGCGCAGGCGTCAAGTCATCATCACGTCACCACCACATGATGACCCCTGACGTCATGTAGCAGTAATGCAGGCAGTGTGCAGCTTCCATGGAGGAGTCGGCTTTCCGGGCTCTATTCGCCTGTGTGTTTACCTGGTCCCTGCTTCCTCCTGGATGAGCGGCTGGTCACTAGTAAGTAGGCAGATCTACCTGTGACCTGTGGCTGTGTGACTGTCACTAAAGAATAATGCTGGGAATACACCCTGCGTTTTTTCAGCTGATAGATGGTTCGATTGTCCGATCTTTCCTTCAATCCTTTTACCGCTCAATTTCTGATAGAAGTGAATGGAACTTGATAAGAAAAGATAAGAGAATTGAGCAGGAAATCGAGTGGAAAAACGAATTGAAAATCGATCGAACGATAAATCGACCGAAAAAACACATTGTGTATTCCCATCCCAGTATAAGGGTTTGCGAGACCACAGGGGTGGGGGAAAGAGGGTGCAATTTTTACACCCTCGCCCTGGGTGCAATTTAGCCTAGAAACTGCCCTGATAAACTCCACACCATTTACTATAGAGAGTGACTGGCTTGGACTGAAAGAATATTTCTTGTTTTTAAGTGAGGCTGGGGCCCTAAAAGGGTACTCTACATCACACTTTCATGCACATTTTCATACACTGGGCGCATTTAGCGCAAGTGAATCCGTCACAGTGAGCACAAGGGCCGGGCCCATGACCTGAGGCAGGCCCAGTGGTGACCAGATCAGAGATAATAGGGCAGTCAAATGTGAATTAAGGAAGGTGCGAACATGCTAGAGGAAATTAACCTTTTTCAATCCTATATAGACTATGTCCGACATTGGCATTTTCCAATAATTATATATATTTTCCCCAAATTGCACATCTTTAGTTATGTTATCCTTTTTTTGTCCTAGAGAGCGACCACATCCACAGAGTGAAAAAACTGAAGCAAGAATTAAAGCAACCCATCTTTGTAAGTATTCTTGACTACATATACATTTGCCATCTATAGTATTCACTACATACATTTGCCTCCTGGTTTTTTTTTTTTTTTTAAGTGTTTGAACATCTTATCTCTTAAGTCGTGAAACCTGGCAGGGCTGTCGTCTACCTTCTGCAATCTGCTAGAGTGAGGTGCTGCTACAGGCCACAACAGAACATTGTTGAGTCAGAGCCCGTGTGACTCATTCATTCTCTCAGCTTGTTATTGTCGAGCTTGCGGAACGACCTTTGTTGCCCTGTGGAGTCAGATGCGTGCAGGACTCCAACATGCTGCTAAAACTACAAGGTTTTCTTTTCGGCCTGATCCATCTTGGAGCAGGTAAGCTGCCAACCCCGATAAGTGTAGACCTATTTGTGTTCACTGCACTGAGCTCTTCTGATCCGCTGATGAGAGTCCACGTTGCACAATCAGCCCTGTGGCAGCTTTCTTCAAATGTGGAGAAAAAAAAACTTTCTAAAAAGTTGTGAGAATGTTTTCTCTTAGGAAAAGGCAGAGGCTTCTCTTCCTGCTGGACCTGAGATACTGTGTTAAGGGTATTGCTGCTTCTTAGGAATAATACAATGGTGTATTTGTAAGAGCCCCATTCATTCAGCTTCTACTGTATAATGAGATTGTGCAGCCATCAGTGGTCCCTTGCTGTTGTCACTTTACTCCACCTCCATCGGCAAACTGATCTCATCCCTGGACTTCAACTTCCACCTATATGCAGATGATACCCAGATCTACCTCCATACTACAGACCTCTCCACCACCACCATGGAGAAGGTATCCTCCTGCCTCTCAACCATCTCATCCTTCATGTCTACTAGGTTCCTGAAATGAAACCTGAATAAAACTGCTCCTAATTTTTCTGCTTTGTGCAGTCTCAACCCCACAGACATTTATGTCACTTTCAGCAGTACAAACATCTGCCAAAGCCCACCCTGGACTCAGCCCCCTCTCTTTCACCCCATATCCAAACCATTACTAGGGCTTGAAATTTACATTTATGCCAAGATCTGCCTCTTCCTGACCCCCAGACATTGCCTCATCCATGCCTTCATAATCTCCCACCTGGACTACTGCAACACCCTCCTGTCCAGCCTCCCTCTGAACTGCATCACCCCTCTACAATCCATCATGAACGCAGCAGCCAGACTAATCTACGCCTCCCACCGTTCTGTCTCCACCACTCC
Organism: Hyperolius riggenbachi; assembly: GCF_040937935.1. Classification (NCBI taxonomy): domain Eukaryota; kingdom Metazoa; phylum Chordata; class Amphibia; order Anura; family Hyperoliidae; genus Hyperolius; species Hyperolius riggenbachi. Next base: position 53,913,530 of record NC_090656.1, on the reverse strand, counting down.
CATATGCAAATCCCTCCACTGGCTCCCGATCCACTTCAGAATTGGCTATACGATTTTATGTCTGACCTACAAATCTATACACAAGTCCTGCCAGACCTACATCTCTGACCTGGTCAGCAGATACACACCTGGCTGCCCACTTCTCCTCCAGTAATTGTATCATGGGCTCCAGTGAACATCTTGCAAAGCCTGTCTATGCCCTAAGAACAAATGTCTTATGGCCATGTCTTTAGCTTAGGCTTACCTAATAGTTGGCAGATACTGTAACTAGTCTCTAAGGAGTACTTTTAACCCAAGATTGAACTTCATTCAAATCAGTAACAGATATCGCCTTTCCCATGAGGCGTCTTTACCTTTTCTTAAATAGATCATCAGGGACTGATATTATCATGAACCCCTCCCATAGTGTGTTGTCAGGGCTATGGCCATGACAGTTTGCTGTCTGTCAACCCTATTGCATTGTGGGAGATAATGCAATTGCCAAACTAATGCAACTTCTCCACTCTGCAGATTGCCTCTGTCCAGTTCGAATTTTAGTTGAGGCAGAACACAGTTTGTTCTAGAAAATTATTTGTTAGTTTTCATCTATAGCTTTAATGTATTTATTTATATAAAATTTATTTTAAGGCTTGGGGCATGAAAGACCAATGGTGGACACAAAATATGGGCAGCTCCGAGGACTGATGCTAACGGTGAAGGAGACCCCTAGAACCGCAGATGCATTTTATGGAATCCCGTTTGCGAAGCCTCCAACTGGATCCTTACGGTTTAAAGGCCCAGAACCCCCTGAGCCCTGGGAATCTATCCAAGATGCCTCCAAACTTCCCCCCATGTAAGTCCACATAGGTTCTGCTAATAATAACTTTGTTTAGTGGAAACTTTAAAGTACCCCTGACTAGCACACAGCACCATCCCACTTCTCCAGTGGCCCCCTTCTGCCATCAAATATGGGCAGGGAGTACGTTCTTACTCCCCTCTTCCCATCCTTAACTACACCCCCTCCACTCGCTGCTATAGTTCCCCATATGATTCACTGCATACAGCGGGCAGGGGAGCTACGCTGCGTACGGTCTTGTGGTGATTGAGGTAGGAAGGATATCCGATATACGATCTCAATTATCACAAGTCCACACACAGGGCAGCTCCCCTGTGCACTGTGTGTAGTGGATCATAAGAGGAACTATAGAGGCAAGTGGAGGGGGCTGAATTATGGACAGACAGAGGGGAGAATGAACTGCCACTTCCTCCCTGCCCATATTCGACGTTCGGCTCAGTCAAAGATTACGACTGAGCAGAATTGGGGCTATAGGGGGCACTGGAGGGTGGTGCTGTGTAGTAGTCGCACAGCACCAGTAACAAAAACGATATTAAAAATATCGGGGCCAAGGTCGGGGTCAGGGGTACTTAAATAGTCAAAATATCTACACTGAAACACAGCTGTTCTGAGTGAATTTTTACAATAACAATGAGTTTCTATTTCAAAGTCATCAAGCAACATTTCAAACTACTGCAAAATTTACTTCGGACAATTCAAGGAGTAATTTTGCCATGATTTATAATTTCCCCAAATTCCATTTCAAAAATAAGAACTTTTTTGAAAATATGTTTCATCTATACCGTAGACAACAATGCATTTGGCGAAAATGCGTTTTGCCATGGCAATATATTTACATCTGTGTGAAACTTATGGTGAAATGAAAATGGCAGTATTTGCTCATCGCAACTGTTGTAGCACTCTCACTGTGAACACACTATGGCAAAGCAAAAATATTTTAGTCAATACCATGAATGTAATTTCTTTTAACTTGCGTAATGGATGTGAAAGTTATGCAAATCAAGACTACCCCCAAAATCGTAATTGTAAAAATTATGCAAAAAAAAAAATCATATGGTAAATTACCCATTAAAGGATACCCGAACTGACATGTGACATGATGAGATAGACATGTGTATGTAAAGTGCCTTGCTCACAAATAACTATGCTTTGTTACTTTTTTCATTATCTGCCTGAAAGAGTTAAATATCAGGTATGTAAGTGGCTGACTCAGTCCTGACTCAGACAGGAAGTGACTACAGTGTGACCCTCACTGATAAGAAATTCCCCTTTTTATATCTTTTTTTGCTCTCAGAAGCCATTTTCTGCTAGGAAAGTGTTTTATAGTTGGAATTTCTTTCTTTTTTTTTTTTTTTTTTTTGTAAATCAAGTTTTATTGGTTCAAAGAATCCAAAAACAGTGATTAACCCAAAACAATTGAGGGTACGCAGACCACTCAAATAGAGTAGAACAGCAGAATATGTAACCTGATAACATTACACAGAGACAAGGAAATACTATAATATCACAAGCCCTTGTGGAAAAATAATCGAAAGATAGTGGACTACAGTACAGTAGAAGAGAGCCAAATGAGAGTATCACTGCACAGGGTTCCAGAACCTTTTTATCAATTTTCTAACAGAGTTTAGGGGAGGGATAGGGAAAAGAGACAGAAAGAAGGAAAATAGTAGAGAAAGGGAGTAAGGGAGAAAGGAGGGAGCACCAACAAAGAGGCGTATACCCAAATGTATCACATGATTGGGAAGATATAGGAAGGCAGAGAATCCCAAGGGTTACATATATATATATATATATATATATAGGGAGCAGCATAGAGAAGATCATGGATGGGTAATGGGGGGGGGGGGGGGTAAGTTTGTCTTCTCTATAGTCTATCCACACTGACCACTGAATGGTGAATTGTTCCCTCTTGTTCTGGGCGGAGAGTACCAATTCCTCCATTCTCATAATATCATTTATTGTCTCTATTAATTCCAACCGACCAGGGGGTATGGTAGCTTTCCAATTTTTGGCAATGAGATAACGCACTGCCGTAAGTAGATGGCGAAGGAGGTCCTTCCTGGCCGATTTAATGGAGCCAGGTAAAAGAGAGAGTAGAGCCATTTCCGGAGAGGCGATAATCTCACAGCAGTACATATCTCCATACCAAAGGAAAACATCCTCCCATAAGCCCTTTACAATTGAGCAACTCCACCACATATGACTATAAGAACCCACTTCCAGGCCACAACGCCAACACATATCAGATGCACCAGAAGACCATGTACATGTCTGAGTAGGTGTGCGGAACCAACGTGTCAGTAATTTGTAATTTCTCTCCTGGGCGCTATTAGAGACAGAGGATTTGTGTGTTAAAGTCAAAACTTTATCCCATTCCTGGGAGGAGAGAGAGCGACCCAAGTCGCCTTCCCATTTAGAACAGATGTGCTCGAAAGATGAAGGCAAAAAATCCAGCAACATCTGGTATAAAAGGGAAAGTACATGTTCAGGTCTCTGTGAACAGGTGCAGAGTTCTTCTAGGTATGTGAGTTTCCTGGAGAATTGGGTAAGTACAGGAAACTTTTGAATATAATTTCTCAATTGTAAATAGTGAAACCAGGACAGTCAGGGCCTGGAAGGGTTAGAGAATGTTGGTAGGCAATGTATATCTGGTAGCTGGCCATTGTGGAGGATGTGTCTGAATTGGGGCCAATCTCCACGTGAAAAGCCCAAGAAAGTGTTCACACATGTGGCTGGAGGAAACCCCAAATTGTCAAAAAGTGGAGACAAAGGACCAGGAATGGAGAAAATAAATGAGCTGGAGAGCAATGAATCCCAGTTGAGCAGAGTGGACTTCACCCAGATTGGTATATAAGGAATGGATTTACGATAAGCAGGGTCTGTCCAAGGCAAGGCGCTAGTATCCAAGCCCAGGAGGTTAGATTCCAGAGATACCCATTGTTTGGATTCCCTGTTGTGGAACCAGTCAATTATGTGTGTGAGAGAAGCTGCTTTATGATACAACTCAATGTCGGGGAGACCAAGTCCACCATCAGATTTGGATTTACATAGTAGTGAATATTGGAGGCGTGGAAGTTTATTTGCTCCCCAGATGTATCTGGTGAAAAGGCTTCTAATGGCTCTGAAAAAGGGTTTGGGAATGTTGAGAGGTATTGCCTGTATGACATAGAGGAATTTGGGGAGTATGTCCATTTTTAAAGTGTTAATTCTGCCCAACCAGGATGGTCTATTATAGGATGGTTTTTGAAGTTGTTTAGAAATCAATTGGAAGTGAGGAAGGTAGTTGAGTTGGTACAGGTCTTGTAGGTTAGAGGGGATATTTATTCCTAGATAGCGTATGTGATGATGGTTCCATTTAAAGGAGAAGTTCTGTTGAAGTCTTTCGACCGTGCAGGGGGGTAATGAAATATTAAGCATTTCAGTTTTGGACAGGTTAATTTTGAAATTGCTCAAAGCTCCAAATCGTGCAGCTTCTACAAGAATGTTGGGGATGGAAATAAGGGGGGAGGTAATGAAAAGCAGTAAGTCATCAGCGTATAGTGTCGTCTTATAGTGTAAGGAGTTAGAGGAGATACCCTGAATGGAAGGGTTTGACCTGATAGCTTCAGCGAGGTGTTCCATTGTTAGGATATACAGCAAGGGGGATAAAGGGCAGCCCTGCCTAGTTCCATTACTGATAGGGAAGGCGTCCGACAGGATCCCGTTTATAGTTGGAATTTCTTATCAGTGAGCGTCACACTGTAGTCACTTCCTGTCTGATTCAGTCAGCCACTTGCATACCTGATATTTAACTCTTTCAGGCAGAGAAAGAAAAAAGGAACACAGCATAGTTATTTGTGTGCTAGGCACTGTACATACCCATGTCTATCTCATCATGTCACATGTCACTTCAGGTATCCTTTAAATTGAACAGATATTTAAAAAATGGTATTGTGTGTGGCTAGTGTTGGGCGAACATCTAGATGTTCGGGTTCGGGCCGAACAGGCCGAACATGGCCGCGATGTTCGGGTGTTCGACCCGAACTCCGAACATAATGGAAGTCAATGGGGACCCGAACTTTTGTGTTTTGTAAAGCCTCCTTACATGCTACATACCCCAAATTTACAGGGTATGTGCACCTTGGGAGTGGGTACAAGAGGAAAAATTTTTTAGCAAAAAGAACTTATAGTTTTTGAGAAAATCGATTTTAAAGTTTCAAAGGGAAAACTGTCTTTTAAATGCGGGAAATGTCTGTTTTCTTTGCACAGGTAACATGCTTTTTGTCGGCATGCAGTCATAAATGTAATACATATAAGAGGTTCCAGGAAAAGGGACCGGTAACGCTAACCCAGCAGCAGCACACGTGATGGAACAGGAGGAGGGTGGCGCAGGAGGAGAAGGCCACGCTTTGAGACACAACAACCCAGGCGTTGCATGAGGACAAGAAGCGTGCGGATAGCATGCTTTGTACCGCCATGCAGTCAAAAATGTAATAAAGATAAGTGGTTCAATAAACAGGGACCACGCGGCAACGCTAACCCAGCAGCAGCAGACGTGATGGAACAGGAGGAGGCGCAGGAGGAGAAGGCCACGCTTTGTGAGACACAACAACCCAGGCCTTGCATGAGGACAAGAAGCGTGCGGATAGCATGCTTTGTACCGCCATGCAGTCATAAATGTAATAAAGATAAGAGGTTCCATAAACAGGGACCGGCAACGCTAACCCAGCAGCAGCAGCAGCAGCACACGTGATGGAACAGGAGGAGGCGCAGGAGGAGAAGGCCACGCTTTGTGAGACACAACAACCCAGGCCTTGCATGAGGACAAAAAGCGTGCGGATAGCATGCTTTGTACCGCCATGCAGTCATAAATGTAATAAAGATAAGAGGTTCCATAAACAGGGACCGGCAACGCTAACCCAGCAGCAGCAGCAGCAGCAGCACACGTGATGGAACAGGAGGAGGCGCAGGAGGAGAAGGCCACGCTTTGTGAGACACAACAACCCAGGCCTTGCATGAGGACAAGAAGCGTGCGGATAGCATGCTTTGTACCACCATGCAGTCATAAATGTAATAAAGATAAGAGGTTCCATAAACAGGGACCGGCAACGCTAACCCAGCAGCAGCAGCACACGTGATGGAACAGGAGGAGGCGCAGGAGGAGAAGGCCACGCTTTGTGAGACACAACAACCCAGGCCTTGCATGAGGACAAAAAGCGTGCGGATAGCATGCTTTGTACCGCCATGCAGTCATAAATGTAATAAAGATAAGAGGTTCCATAAACAGGGACCGGCAACGCTAACCCAGCAGCAGCAGCAGCAGCACACGTGATGGAACAGGAGGAGGCGCAGGAGGAGAAGGCAACGCTTTGTGAGACACAACAACCCAGGCCTTGCATGAGGACAAAAAGCGTGCGGGTAGCATGCTTTTTACCGCCATGCATGCAGTCATAAATGTAATAAAGATAAGAGGTTCAATAAACAGGGACCGGGCGGCAACGCTAACCCAGCAGCAGCAGCACACGTGATGGAACAGGAGCAGGCGCAGGAGGAGAAGAAGGCCATGCTTTTTGAGACACAACAACCCAGGCCTTGCATGAGGACAAAAAGCGTGCGGATATAGCAGCAATGCTTTTTGCCGCCATGCAGTCATAAATGTAATACAGATGAGAGGTTCAATAAACAGGGACCGGAAACGCTAAACCATCCCAGATGTTCATTGGTCATGTTACTTGGTTGGGGTCCTGGAGTGTTGCGTAGTCGTTCCCAATCCAGGATTGATTCATTTTAATTTGAGTCAGACGGTCTGCATTTTCTGTGGAGAGGCGGATACGCCGATCTGTGACGATGCCTCCGGCAGCACTGAAACAGCGTTCCGACATAACGCTGGCTGCCGGGCAAGCCAGCACCTCTATTGTGTACATTGCCAGTTCGTGCCAGGTGTCTAGCTTCATGCCCGGTTTCAGGTCCAGCGGTGCCAGCCACAAATCCGTCTGTTCCTTTATTCCCCTTCAAATTTCCTCCCCTGTGTGCTGCTTATCCCCAAGGCAGATCAGCTTCAGCAACGCTTGCTGACGCATGCCAACAGCTGTGCTGCACTGCTTCCACGATCCTACTACTGCTGGTGCTGGGTTAGCGTTTCCGGATGAGGTACAGCTTTGAGATGCGTTGGAGGAGAAGGAGTCAGAGAGGTAGGTGCTGCTGTTGTTATCCAGTGGGAGGGACGGCGGTGCAGCTGTTTGCGGCGTGGGCAACACCCGCGCCGTAGCAGGTGAGGAATCGCTGCCAGGCTCCACAAGGTTCACCCAGTGCGCGGTAAGGGAGATGTATCGACCCTGGCCGAACGCACTCGTCCAGGTGTCAGTGGTGAGGTGAACCTTGCAGGCAACGGCATTCTTCAAGCTTCGGGTTATTTAGCTGACCACGTGCTCATGCAACTCAGGCACTGCAGAGCGTGCAAAGTGGTAGCGGCTGGGAACCACGTAACGTGGGATGGCCACTGACATCATGCCCTTGAAGCTGTTTGTCTCCACCACTCGATATGGCAGCATTTCGCAGGCCAGAACCTTGGCTATGCTGGCTGGCTGTTACTGCCACGGCCCGGGGGTCATTTGCTGGCAATTTCCTCTTGCGCTCAAACATCTCAGAGACAGACAACTCAACCGTAGGGCTGCACACCGAAGGGCTGTTGGTTGTTGTGTTTGATGAACACTGGGAGACCTCAAGAGCACTAGTCCGGAAAGTGACAGTGTCAGCATCGTCTGATGTTTGTGAATGTTGTGAACCACGCAATGGCTGGGCTACTGCTGCTGCTGAGGCGGGTCTGGTGGTGAGTCTGGTGAACCCAAGGGAGGCAGTGTTGCTGGTGGTACCCTGTCCTGCCGCGTTTGCCCACAGAGTGGGATGTTTGGATAGAATGTGGCGGCTCATGCTGGTGGTGGAGAGGTTGTTAATACTTTTCCCCCTGCTCAGACGGGTCTTGCACACCTTGCAAATCGCCATGGTAACATCCTCAGTGCAGTCTTCAAAGAAAGCCCAGACTTTGGAGCACCTGCCTTGCTGGCGATTTCTGTTTGCGCCTCTTTTGCCTCTCACTTGAACTTCCATGCTTGCGGTGCCTGAAATTGCGCGCCGCTTACCTTGTGGCACAAGGCGAACTCGTGCAGCAGTGGGTTCCTCAACAGACTCATCTGTGCTGCTGCTACGACGGCGATGTTCTCGTTCACAAACAAAATCTGGGTCTATGTCCACATTGTCCATACCCTCCTCTTCCATCTCCTCAAACTCGTCATATGTCATTGTGGGGGGCCGCCGCCGTGGAGTAGAGCTCCCCAGAACAACCTCTGCGCAGCTCACTCCAACGTCGTCTGGTTATCTGGCAGTTGTGTGCGTGGTGTCGCTGCCGGTTGTGTCAGCTTTGTGCCCACTGGCTCCTTGTAACTGGCTGAGGACTCGGACCTCGTGCGTGATGTGCTGGTGCTGCTTAACCCACTGCTGGACGCTTGAGAGGTCATCCAAGTAATTATCTGGTCCTGTTCTTTTGGATCTGTGAGGGTTGTTGTCCTGGACAACATGGGCGGTATTGAGTGGGTTTTCTTGGGTGCTCCCCTGTGGCCTGTACGTGAACCGTCAGGGGAAACACCTCTTCCCTTGCCCCTCCCTCTTTCACCGGATTTCTTCCTCATTTCACTTATCCTTAAAGTACACGCTGACTGGCAGCAGTACAGTGGCAGTACAGAAATGCTATACAGTGGGGGGTGAGCGGTGTACCACTATTGTCAGCAGCGACACAGAGCACAATGCTATACAGTGGCGGGTGAGCGGTGTACTACTGTTCCCAGCAGACACAGAGTGGAAGTAAACACAATGCTATATAGTGTGGCTGAGCCGTGTACACAGAGTGGCATTAAACACAATGCTATATAGTCACCCCGAACAGGGTGATGTTCTGCAGAACCCGAACAGTGGCAAACACTGTTCGCCCAACACTACTGGGAGGGAACGCAGATTTTAGTACCTAAACACACGATACAACATGTTTTCCGGGGTCGGACTCTGAGGCACATACAGATGGTCCCGATCATCATCCTCATCATACAACTCTTCTCCTGAGTCTGACCCACCCACCACCTCTGCCACCCCAACATCCCCAGACACAGACCCCTCATCGTCCTCAACATTAACTTGGGATGCTGGCCTGAGCCAGACCTCCTCCTCCACATCAGGCCCCATAATCTCCTCAATGGCAGCCCTCATTAATCGCTCTGGCGACGGACCGATGGACACAACGTTCTCCTCCAGGGAGGGCTGCTGCTGACCACTGGCTGCTGGGGTGGATGTTATAGCTTGCGTGGGGCGTTTGCTGTTGCTGTTGTTGGGAGTGCTGCTCACAGCGGAGGTCTCTGGGGAACTCATGTTGAGCTCATATAGTGGTTGACGGTGAGTGGAGTATTACTGATCCCAGCAATATACACACTGACTGGCAGAGTACGCAATGCTATATAGTGTGGCTGAGCGGTGTACACAGAGTGGCAGTAAACACAATGCTATATAGTCTGGCTGAGCGAGCGGTGTACTACTGTTCTCAGCAGAATCAGAGTGTCAGTAAACAATGGTATATAGTCTGGCTGAGCAGTGTACACAGAGTGTCAGTAAACAATGGTATATAGTCTGGCTGAGCGGTGTACACAGAGTGTCAGTAAACAATGGTATATAGTCTGGCTGAGCGGTGTACACAGAGTGTCAGTAAACAATGGTATATAGTCTGGCTGAGCGGTGTACACAGAGTGTCAGTAAACAATGCAATATAGTCTGGCTGAGCGGTGTACACACAGTGTCAGTAAACAATGCTATATAATCTGGCTGAGCGGTGTACACAGAGTGTCAGTAAACAATGGTATATAGTCTGGCTGAGCGGTGTACACAGAGTGTCAGTAAACAATGGTATATAGTCTGGCTGAGCGGTGTACACAGAGTGTCAGTAAACAATGGTATATAGTCTGGCTGAGCGGTGTACACAGAGTGTCAGTAAACAATGGTATATAGTCTGGCTGAGCGGTGTACACAGAGTGTCAGTAAACAATGGTATATAGTCTGGCTGAGCGGTGTACACAGAGTGTCAGTAAACAATGCAATATAGTCTGGCTGAGCGGTGTACATAGAGTGTCAGTAAACAATGCTATATAATCTGGCTGAGCGGTGTACACAGAGTGTCAGTAAACAATGGTATATAGTCTGGCTGAGCGGTGTACACAGAGTGTCAGTAAACAATGGTATATGGTCTGGCTGAGCGGTGTACACAGAGTGTCAGTAAACAATGGTATATAGTCTGGCTGAGCGGTGTACACAGAGTGTCAGTAAACAATGGTATATAGTCTGGCTGAGCGGTGTACACAGAGTGTCAGTAAACAATGGTATATAGTCTGGCTGAGCGGTGTACACAGAGTGTCAGTAAACAATGGTATATAGTCTGGCTGAGCGGTGTACACAGAGTGTCAGTAAACAATGGTATATAGTCTGGCTGAGCGGTGTACACAGAGTGTCAGTAATCAATTGTATATAGTCTGGCTGAGCGGTGTACACAGAGTGGCAGTAAACACAATGCTATATATAGCGTGGCTGAGCGAGGTGCACAGTGGCAGTACACACAATGCTATATAGTCAGGCTAAGCCGTGTACACAGAGTGTCAGAAAACACAATGCTATATATAGCGTGGCTGAGCGAGGTGCACAGTGGCAGTACACACAATGCTATATAGTCAGGCTAAGCCGTGTACACAGAGTGTCAGAAAACACAATGCTATATATAGCGTGGCTGAGCGAGGTACACAGTGGCAGTAAACAATGCTATATATATAGTGTGGCTGAGTGAGCGGTGTACTACTGTTCCCAGCAGCGACACACAATGACTGGGGGGGACCCTGGCTAGCGTGGCTGGAGAGCGAACTACCCTGCCTGCCTACCCAAAGCTAAACCCACAGAGAAATGGCGGAGATATGACGTGGTTCGGGTATTTATTTACCCGAACCACGTGACCGTTCGGCCAATCAGAGCGCGTTCGGGCCCGAACCACGTGACCCGTTCGGCCAATCACAGCGCTAGCCGAACGTTCGGGGAACGTTCGGCCATGCGCTCTTAGTTCGGCCATGTGGCCGAACGGTTTGGCCGAGCACCGTCAGGTGTTCGGCCGAACTCGAACATCACCCGAACAGGGTGATGTTCTGCAGAACCCGAACAGTGGCGAACACTGTTCGCCCAACACTATGTGTGGCCACCTTAAGCCTGAGGTGTCTTCTTCCATCCCTCTTGCATATTTGAGTTGAGTGAAGAAGTGCCTCACCTCTTCAGGATCCACCAACGCATTTCCTCAGTTCAGCTGCTTGTCCTGTGTCTGTGATTTCAGTGGTGTTTGTGGTCATGGAACCCACTGTGGTGGCAGGTCATGTGATGACAGATGACACTGGAGCCATGGAAACAGGACAGTAAGCGGCAGAAGTGAGGAGATGAGTTCCTTGAATGCTGGAGAGCTGAGGCACTTCTCCACTTGCCACTAACTTTGCAGACTGTTGCTACCAGTTGTCAGTGCCATCCCCTACAGTATCCCACCTGAATCATATAATTCAGGTGGCTTCATAATAGGGTCAGCCCTGCACCTCACTAGGGCGCACAAATACTACGTACCTCTATGGACCACTAGTCAACTAATTAATGCTAATATCACTAATTTGCGCACATACCCGGAAGAGGCGGGATTCTAGCAAAGGGCTCTGGTTGGAGTTCTCCTTTAAAGGATGTGACCTGATTATGCTACCCCTGCTTCTGCAGGTGCCTGCAGCGTGTAGCATCCCTAGAAGACTTCAAACAATACCTCCAGGGGAGTCTGACTTTACCTCCGATATCAGAAGACTGTCTCTACCTCAATGTCTACACGCCGTCAGATCGGGACCCTTATACTAAACGTCCTGTAAGTAACTAACTAATATAATCATCAAACAGGTACAAATCAGGAAACCTGCTTTCTAGCTAAAAACACTTTCTAGTAGTTAATTGCTTCTTTATAAAGTTTCTCCAGCCAGCGCTCTGTGTAATTTAAGCAGAAAAAAGGCCTTTTGCTACATAAAGGAAATTTTAGGTAACCGCAAATGGTCAGTTAGTTACCTTGGGATTTTTCCAGTCCCCTGAAGTCCTCTGGTCTCTCACCGTCATTACGCCCCGCTCCGTTCATGCTGCATGTGCAGCCCTGTGCTGTGCACCTCCTCGTTTGCGCTCCTATAGCCTCCTTCCGCCTGCAACTGTCAGTGTCCTGTGCTGCCATGCTTCCGCCCTCAAGCTTCCAACTACCAGTGTCCTGTGCTGCCATGTCTCATCCTTCCAGCCTGCACCTATCAGTATCCTGTACTGCCATGTCTCTTCCTTCCAGCCTGCACCTATCAGTGTCCTGTGCTGTCATGCCTCCTCCTTCCAGCCTGCATCTCTCAGTGTCCTGAACTGCATATCTCCTTCTACTAGCCTGCACCTAACAGTGTCCGATGCTGCCATGCCTCCTCCTTCCAGCCTGCACCTATCAGTGTCCTGTGCTGCCATGTCTCCTCCTTCCAGCCTGCACCTATTTGTGCCCGTGTTACCATGCCTCCTCCTTCCAGCCTGCACCTATCAGTGTCTTGTGCTGCCATGCCTCCTCCTTCCAGCCTGTATCTCTGTGTAATGAACTGCATCTGCATGTCTCCTCCTACTAGCCTGCACCTATCAGTGTCCGGTGTTGCCATGCCTCCTCCTTACAGCCTGCATATCTCAGTGTCCCTGTGCTGCCACGCCTCCTCCTTCCAGCCTGCACCTATCAGTGTCCTGTGCTGTCATGCCTGCTCCTTCCGGCCTGCATATCTCAGTGTCCTGAACTGCATGTCTCTTCCTACTAGCCTGCACCTATCAGTGACCAGTGATGCCATGCCTCCTCCTTCCAGCCTGCATATTTCAGTGTCCCTGTGCTGGCATGTCATCCCCTTCCAGCCTGTACCTGTCAGTGTTCCTATGCTGCCATGCCTCCTCTTCCCAGCCTGCACCTATCAGTGTCCTGTGCTGCCATACCTCCTCCTCCCAGCCTGCACCTATCAGTGTCCTGTGCTGAAATGCCTCCTCCTTCCAGCCTACATCTCTGTGTCCTGTGCTGATTGGCTCCTCCTTCCAACCAGTACCTATCAGTGTCCCTGTGCTGCCATGCCTCCCCCATCCAGCCTGCACCTAGCAGTGTCCTGTGTTACCGTGCCTCCCCCTCCAGCCTCCACCTATCGGTGTCCTGTGCTGCCATATCTCCTCCTTCCAACCTGCACCTACCAAGTGTCCTATGCTTCCATGCCTCCCCCTCCAGCCTCCACCTATCGGTGTCCTGTGCTTCCGTGCCTCCCCCTCCAGCCTCCACCTATCAGTGTCCTGTGCTGCCTGCCACCCCCTCCAGCCTGCACCTAGCAGTGTCCTGTGCTGCCTGCTTCCCCCTACAGCCTGCACCTAACAGTGTCCCTGTGCTTCCTGCACCTAGCAGTGTCCCTATGCTTGAGGGAGAAGGGTTCTGTTTCTGTAGTATTATGTTATACTAGCCGACCCGCGGCATAGCATACGCTGCATAATGAGGTGGAGGGCAGGAAGGGGGTATTGGGCACAGCGGCGGACCCTATGTGCGCTCCCCCTCCAGCTTAAAGGGACTCCGAGCACAAAAAAAAAAAGAAAGTTGTACTCACCATGGGCTTTCTCCAGCCCAGTGCTGGTCGGGAGGTCCCACGCCGGCGTCCTGGCTCCTCTCCTTCTCCCCGCTCCGGAATGGCTGGCAGGCCGCAGCCCGGGCGACACTCTCCCGAGTGTCGGGCTTCTTCTTCCGCATATGACGCGGATTACGTCACACGCCGGCCGCCTCGCGTCATCATGGCGGCCGGCGTGAAAGTACTGCGCATGCGCGAACAAAGCGCGCATGCGCAGTACTTTCACGCCGGCCGCCATGATGACGCGAGGCGGCCGGCGTGTGACGTAATCCGCGTCATATGCGGAAGAAGAAGCCCGACACTCGGGAGAGTGTCGCCCGGGCTGCGGCCTGCCAGCCATTCCGGAGCGGGGAGAAGGAGAGGAGCCAGGACGCCGGCGTGGGACCTCCCGACCAGCACTGGGCTGGAGAAAGCCCATGGTGAGTACAACTTTCTTTTTTTTTTTGTGCTCGGAGTCCCTTTAAGCTCAGCAGGACCCCCCCTCCCTCACCTGGGTCCCCAATGTGCACTCCCCCTCCAGCTTAAGCTCAGCAGGACCCCCCCTTCCTCACCTGGGTTCCCCATGTGCACTCCCCCTGCAGCTTAAGCTCAGCAGGACCCCCCTCCCTCACCTGGGTCCCCCATGTGTGCTCCCCCTCCAGCTTAAGCTCAACAGGACCCCCCCTCCCTCACCTGGGTCCCCCATGTGCGCTCCCCCCTCCTGCTTAAGCTCAGCAGCAGCCGCCACTATTAGTAAGAGGCAGCGGGCGGGGATGACTCACCTCTTCCGCGTTCCAGCGTGCGTTCCACTGTCGTCACTTCCTGCAATGCCGCCACTGTATTGGTGTAATTTGCCTTCTTAAAACAGATGGAAATCTGCAATAATTCAGCTATAAGTGAACATTTGTGGTTACCCACAATGCACTGCTACTAAATATGCAAATTATCCCTTTTCACCCTTGGTAGGCCAAGCAAGCATTCAGAACCGCTGGTGTATAGCAAGCATATAGCTTTAAATTTTACCCATCATATCAAACCCACATGTAGACAACCTGCTTTGGACTTTTGGTCCTCATTAGTACATGGCAAGGATTGATATGGCTGTAAGAGATAGGGATTGGACCAGTACAACAGAGTAACCAAGCAGCTCAGGGTGACCCAAACTACTAAGAATGTATAGGGGGATAAAAGGGACCAAAAAGCCCTCCTACTAAAAAAAAAAGCAAAGCTTGATGTAATTTGCCTTCTTAAAACAGAAGCAAATCCGCAATTATTCAGCAATAAGTGAACATTTGTGGTTACCCACAATGCACTGCTACTGAATATGCAAATTATCCCTCTTCGCCCTTGGTTTGATATGGCACTACATCTTCTTCTTGCTTGGACCAGCCCCTTCTTCTTGCTTGGACCGGCCCTGGGGGCAGGGCGCTACTTCTTCTTCTTGCTTGAAGGTTGAGGCACTTACTCTATTATATATATATATATATATAGATATAAATTTGTCACAAGCTTATGGAGTAATAGCTGATAGGAACACGTGTTTCTGTTTATTATTCCTAAATATCATTGCTATATTTCATTCCCCATGATCTCCAGGTGATGGTCTTCATATATGGCGGTGCCTTATTGATTGGAGGAGCCAGTCTTTTTGAAGGATCTGCATTAAGCATCTATGAAGATGTGGTGGTCGTGGCCATCCAGTACCGACTGGGAGTTATGGGCTTCTTCAGGTAGCTGCTGGACCAGGTGTACCTAAAGCAGGGGTTGGGCAAACTTTTTGACTCATGGGACACAATGGGTTCTTAAATTTGTGTAGGCCCCCAGTTTAGGTGGCAGATGAGTGCCCCCCATATAGGTAGCCATGTGTTCCCCCAGCATGTGTTCCCCCAGCATTAAGGAGGAACGCAAGAAAGTTAATAGTGAATACATCAAGTACCAGCTGAGCCTCTGCTCTAGGGCCCTATGGCTGCTATGGCTCTTGCGATGCCCTTGCCCACCACCCCCTCTCCCCCCAGTACTGGGAGCCAAATGGAAACCAAATATGTCACCAGTCTAAGGTAAGCTCCCAGGGTAGCAGATGAGCGCCCCCCTCACACATACACACTGTTGGTGGACAGGAGGTGTGCCCATCAGTAGCCCTACCTCTCAAGTATAGGTATTAGATGGGCCCCCCTTTCGGGTGTAATGGAAGTCTCCTTTCGGGAGTAATGGAAGTCTTAGGTCAGCCCCCACTTTAGGTAGCAGGTGAGCCTCCCCAGAATAGGTAGCCAGTGCATCCCCAGTATTAACTACTTTGGCCTCCTGGACGTACTAGCTACGCCCAGGAGGCCATGTGCGCATCTGCGCGCTCCCGTGGCCGATCGTGCGCGCGCGCTCCCGGCCGCGGATCGTTAGCCCAGGAATCAGTGAATCGGGCTATGGTGCCCGATCACTGATTCCTCTCCCCCGCAGAAAAAGCGACAGCTTCTCTCAGAAGCTTCGCTTTTTGTGGCTGTTGCGTCCCCCATGCGTCTCTCTAAGCGTATGTTATGCTTAGAGTGACGTCATGTAAACAAACTCATGTCTGCCATCTTGTGGCCAAAAAGTAATACTACAACTAAAACTAAAAAAAAAAATAAAGATCAACACACATTTACATTATAACCCTATTGTTTACATCCCACCCTCCCAAAACTACCCAAATAAAATGTTTAATATAAAAGGTAAATACATGTTTTGTTTTTGTTTTTTTATTTTTTATATTAAACATTTTATTTGGGTAGTTTTGCACGCGCGCGATCGGCCGCGGGAGCACGCGGACGCTCACATGGCCTCCTGGGTGTAGCTAGTACGTCCAGGAGGCCAAAGTAGTTAAAACTGGGGATGCACTGGCTACCTATTCTGGGGTGGCTCATCTGCTACCTAAAGTGGGGGCTGACCTAAGACTTCCAT
Organism: Hyperolius riggenbachi; assembly: GCF_040937935.1. Lineage (NCBI taxonomy): Eukaryota > Metazoa > Chordata > Amphibia > Anura > Hyperoliidae > Hyperolius > Hyperolius riggenbachi. The sequence goes on along the minus strand of NC_090656.1, from coordinate 53,897,057 downwards.
TACTCCCAAAAGGAGTTCATCACAATGAACTGATCTATATCTTGTTTTTTCCACCACCAATTAGGCTTTCTTTGGGGGGTACATTTTGCTAAGAGCTACTTTACTGTAAATGCATTTTAACAGGAAGAATAAGAAAAAAACGGAAAAAATTCATTATTTCTCAGTTTTCAGCCATTATAGTTTTAAAATAATACATGCCTCCATAATTAAAACTCACGTATTGTATTTGCCCATATGTCCCAGTTATTACACCGTTAATATTATGTCCCTATAACAATGTATGGCGACAATATTTTATTTGGAAATGACGGTGCATTTTTTCCGTTTTGCATCTATCACTATTTACAAGTTTAAAATAAAAAAAATATAGAAATATTTCATCTTCACATTGATATTTAAAAAGTTTAGACCCTTAGGTAAATACGTTTTTTTTTTTTATTGTAATGTTGTTTTTTTATTTAAGGGTCTAAACTTTTTAAATATCAATGTGAAGATGAAATATTTCTATATTTTTTTTTATTTTAAACTTGTAAATAATGATAGATGCAAAACGGAAAAAATGCACCTTCATTTCCAAATAAAATATTGTCGCCATACATTGTTATAGGGACATAATATTAACGGTGTAATAACTGGGACATATGGGCAAATACAATACGTGAGTTTTAATTATGGAGGCATGTATTATTTTAAAACTATAATGGCTGAAAACTGAGAAATAATGAATTTTTTCCGTTTTTTTCTTATTCTTCCTGTTAAAATGCATTTACAGTAAAGTGGCTCTTAGCAAAATGTACCCCCCAAAGAAAGCCTAATTGGTGGCGGAAAAAACAAGATATAGATCATTTCATTGTGATGAACTCCTTTTGGGAGTAATGGAAGTCTTAGGTCAGCCCCCACTTTAGGTAGCAGATGAGCCTCCCCAGAATAGGTAGCCAGTGCATCCCCAGTATTAACTACTTTGGCCTCCTGGACGTACTAGCTACACCCAGGAGGCCATGTGAGCGTCCACGCGCTCCCGGCAGCGGATCGTTAGCCCAAGAATCAGTGAATTGGGCTATGGTGCCCGATCACTGATTCCTCTCCCCCGCAGAAAAAGCGACAGCTTCTCTCAGAAGCTTCGCTTTTTGTGGCTGTTGCATCCCCCATGCGTCTCTCTAAGCGTATGTTACGCTTAGAGTGACATCATATAAACAAACTCATGGCCGCCATCTTGTGGGCAAAAAGTAATACTACAACTAAAACTAAAAAAAAATAAAGATCAACACACATTTACATTATAACCCTATTGTTTACATCCCACCCTCCCAAAACTACCCAAATAAAATGTTTAATATAAAAAATAAAAAAAATAACATTACAATAAAAAAAAAACATGTAAATATTTACCTAAGGGTCTAAACTTTTTAAATATCAATGTGAAGATATAATATTTCTATATTTTTTTATTTTAAACTTGTAAATAGTGATAGATGCAAAACGGAAAAAAATGCACCTTCATTTCCAAATAAAATATTGTCGCCATACATTGTTATAGGGACATAATATTAACGGTGTAATAACTGGGACATATGGGCAAATACAATACGTGAGTTTTAATTATGGAGGCATGTATTATTTTAAAACTATAATGGCTGAAAACTGAGAAATAATGAATTTTTCCCGTTTTTTTCTTATTCTTCCTGTTAAAATGCATTCACAGTAAAGTGGCTCTTAGCAAAATGTACCCCCCAAAGAAAGCCTAATTGGTGGCGGAAAAAACAAGATATAAATCAGTTCATTGTGATAAGTAGTGATAAAGTTATAGGCTAATGAATGGGAGGTGAAAATTGCTCGGATGCATAAAGTGAAAACGACTAAAGGCTGAAGTGGTTAAGTAGCCCCCTTCAAAGTATAGGTAACAAATGTGCCTCTCCCTCAAATGCAGAGTTGTGAGCGTAACATAAATGAGTTACTCACCACTTCTCAGCTTCCTTGCTGACCTCCCTTCAGCCATGTGGCAGGTGTTCTCCCTATGGCCACAGCATGTCACTCTTCATGTGACTCGCTGTTACATATTGGGTCTCATGAACCCCCCCGAGGAGATGGACTAGTCCAAAACCCTTCAGATGTGTCAGGTCTTAATTATCTAATGTAAGCGCTCACAACATAGGAAAAAAGCCATTTATAGCGCATTTTACACGTGGAGAAATATGTGTATTATATATTTAAAAGGAACCCGAGGTGTGAGACCTATGGAAGCTGCCGTATGTATTTCCTTTTTAGCAATACCAGTTGCCTGGCTGTCCTGCTGATCTTTTTGGTCAGCAGGGTCTAAATCACAAACAGAACAAGCATGCAGCTAATCCCATCAGATTTGTCATAGACATCTGATCTGCATGCTTGTTCAGGGGATATGGCTTAAAGTATTAGAGGCCGAGGGTCAGCAGGACGGCCCGGCATTATTTAAAAGGAAATCCCTTGGGCTCCCTTTAAAGTGGACCTGAACTCAGAACTTCCTCTCTTTTTTAAAAAATAAGCAACGGCATAGTAACCTTTAAAAAGATTTCTTTGTTACAGCTGATCGAAATCCTGCAATAAATCTGCAGTGTATCTACTTCAAGCTTTCATGGCAGCAGATATATTGTTAACATCCTGTGTTTACCAATTAGCTTATCTGCCATGGCAGTCAGCTGACACAGCTGAGAGATCAAATTGCAACTTGTGATTAGACATGCTAAACTCTCTAAATACATACAGGGTGCACTTCTCTATGTTTTCCTTCTGTCCTGTGCAAGAGTTCAGATCCACTTTAACCTCCCTGGCAGTCAATTAAATCCACCAGGGAGGCAGCGCAGCACTATTTTTAAATTATTTTTTTTAAAATCATGTAGCTAGCCTAGCGCTAGCTACATGATAGCCGCTGAGCAGCATCCCCCCACCCCCTCTGATCGCCTCTGGCGATCAGGCCCATCAGGAAATCCCGTTCTGAACGGGCGCGATGACGTCACCGACGTTGTGACATCAGAGGGGGTCCCGATCCACCCCTCAGCGCTGCCTGGCACTGATTGGCCAGGCAGCGCACGGGTCTGGGGGGGGCACCCTCTAACTCCAGCACGAGGTTACCGCTAAGGAGGTTAAAGATGTGCATTATAAATTTGACTTTTTTTTTTCCACAATAGTGGTCCTTTAAATGTTACAGGGATAATCCACCTGTCGAGTGACTTTTATAACATTACTCCATAATATCAGCTTGATGCACTTTGAGACCCATTCAATGTGTTGTCCTTCTCTTCATGGTGACTGTAGCACTGGAGATGAGAGGGCATCGGGGAACTATGGATTGCTGGATCAAATCGCCGCTCTGCAGTGGGTCCAAGGGAACATTGCGAGTTTCGGAGGTGACCCCGAGGCAGTCACCATATTTGGCCAGTCAGCTGGAGGTCTCTGTGTTTCAGCTTTGGTGAGTTCAGTGATTAATGCATAGATATTAAGTGAATGTGTCCCTTAAGTGACACGTGACATGATGAGAGAAACATAGGTAAATATAGTAATAGCCCTAGAAAAACATTCTCTGAAGTCCCTTTCTGTGTCCCATCAAAGCAAGTAGTAAAAACTTGTGTTGTTATCTATACAAAAAGAATTTGTTGACAGCTTGTGAAATTCTGTCCAGCTTCCTGAAAAGTAAATAGAGGCTAAAATAGCTAACAAGCTTTGAGATAAGGCTTCTAATGAGGTTTAATTGCAGTAAAGTTCACTATTTGTCTTTCAGCTTAACAAGGAATAGTGTGGATTCTAAACAGCAACTGTGACAGTCTGATCGTAAAAATTAAGCTAGTAAACTGAATAAAAATATGAGCCTCATGTCCATGTTACTAATGTTCTATTTATCATCCGTACTACACATATAATTGATTATCTCATAAGTTTATTTTCACTTCAGGAACACTGTACAGGACCCTCTTCCCCAGCTCCTGGGGGAGGGGAGGGGTGTTACGCCCCTCATCTCATGTTTTGCTTTAATGCAAACTGTTGGAGCCTAGGCCAATCAGAATGATCAGGAAGTGCATATGATTGACCCAAGTCCAAGAAGAATACAATTTGCATGCATAGTAGAATGATTATCATAACCATCACAAAGTCCCTGTGTTCTGTTGCTAGGTGCTGTCTCCATTATCCAAGGGCCTCTTCCACAGAGCCATCGCTGAGAGCGGAGTGCTGCTACTGCCGAGTTACATCGCCCAAAAGCCTGAGGACTTCCTGTTTTACAATAACGTGAGTACAAGTGGAATTGCACTCAATAGGGAGATGGCGGAGAGGACCTCAGCGGAGAGGACCCTCCAGGGTCTTTAGACCAGAAATGAAGGAGTCTGCAGCACCACATCTGTAGTAAAAGCTCTTTATTGAATTAAAGCAATGAGAATGTCATGCACAGCAACAGACGCTGTTTCGGACCAACTGTCCTTTTTCAAGCTGTTTTGGCTTCTTTCCAATACAGCTTGAAAAAGGACAGTTGGTCCCAGTGGCGTCGCTAGGGGGTTTGATCCGGGGCACCGCCCCCGAATCTGTTGCCATGGTGCCCCGGATCCAATGTCCAGACCTCAGATCGCGGCGACTCCATCCGCCCCTCTCTCCCTCCCCCCGTCAGCCGTTCGTCCCGTCCTCCCGCACATTTACAAGCACCGGCTTACCTCTGCCTTGATTCCAGTGTGGAGTGCACAGCCGCAGACCTCTCTCTCCCTCCTGACTTTTCCCCTAGGGACCGGCTTCTGCTATTGACGCTGATTCCATCATTAGCAGAAACCGAGCATCGGGGAAACAGCAGGAGGGAGAGAGAGGTCTGCGGCTGTGCGCTCCACACTGGAATCGAGGCAGAGGCAAGCTGGTGCTTGTAGATGTGCGGGAGGACAAGTGGGGGAAGAGCGGGGGGGGGGGGGGGGGGGGTAGCCCCAGCCCCTATATCTACCTACCTATACTGAAACCCATATCTACCTACCTATAATGAAAGCCCCATACCTACCCACCTATACTGCAGGCCCCATACCTACCTACCTACCTATACTAAGGACCCCATACCTACCTACCTATACTGAAGGCCCCATACCTACCTACCTATCTATACTGAAAGCCACATACCTATCTACCTATACTGAGGACCCCCATACCTACTTACCTATACTGAAGGCCCCATACCTACCTACCTATACTGTAAGCCACATACCTACCTACCTATACTGAGGACCCCCATACCTACCTACCTATACTGAAGGCCCCATACCTACCTACCTACACTGAGGACCCCATACCCATCTACCTATACTGAAGGCCCCTTTACCTACCTACCTACCTATACTGAAGGCCCTATACCTAACTACTTTATACTGAAGGCCCCATATCTAACTACTTTATACTGAAGGCCCCATACCTAACTACTTATACTGAAGACCCCATACCTACTTACCTATACTGAAGGCCCCATACCTACCTATACTGCAGGCCCCATACCTACCTACCTATACTGCAGGCCCCATACCTACCTACCTATTGAAGGCCCCATACCTACCTACCTACCTATACTGAAGGCCCCTATACAGGGGCGTAACTAGAAATCACTGGGCCCCCCTGCGAATATTTGGATGCCCCCCCCCCCCCCATAGGTGCCAAATAATCGCAATGGGGCAGCGTTTCACTGTAAATTAATTGTAAAGTGGACAGCATTTTACCAGACAATCGTAATGTGGGCCAGAAAATCGTAATGTGGGCAGAGTTCACCAGAAAATCATAATGTGGGCCTTTAGAAAATCATAATGTGGGCAGAGTTCACCAGAAAATCGTAATGTGGGCACCAGTCACCAGAAAATTGTAACGTGGACAGCATTCACCAGACAATCGTAATGTGGGCAGCGTTCACCAGAAAATCATAATGTGGGCAGAGTTCACCAGAAAATCATAATGTGGGCAGAGTTCACCAGAAAATCGTAATGTGGGCACCAGTCACCAGAAAATCGTAACGTGAGCAGCAGTCACCAGAAAATTGTAACGTGGACAGCATTCACCAGACAATTGTAATGTGGGCAGCGTTCACCAGAATATCGTAATGTGGGACAGAAAATCGTAATGTGGGCAGAGTTCACCAGAAAATCGCAATGTGGGCAGCAGTCACCAGAAAATCGCCATGTGGGCAGCAGTCACCAGAAAATCGCCATGTGGGCAGCAGTCACCAGAAAATCGCCATGTGGGCAGCAGTCACCAGAAAATCGCAATGTGGGCATCAGTCACCAGAAAATCCTAATGTGGGCAGCAGTCACCAGAATATCATAATGTGGGCAGCACACACCAGAAAATCCTAATGTGGGCAGCAGTCACCAGAAAATCCTTATGTGGGCAGCAGTCACCAGAAAATCGCAATGTGGGCAGCAGTCACCAGAAAATCGCAATGTGGGCAACAGTCACCAGAAAATCGCAATGTGGGCAGCAGTCACCAGAAAATCCTAATGTGGGCAGCATACACCAGAAAATCGTAATGTGGGCAGCAGACACCTGAAAATCGTAATGTGGGCAGCAGACACCTGAAAATCGTAATGTGGGCAGCAGACACCTGAAAATCGTAATGTGGGCAGCAGACACCTGAAAATCGTAATGTGGGCAGCAGGCACCTGAAAATCGTAATGTGAGCAGCAGACACCTGAAAATCGCAATGTGGGCAGCAGACACCTGAAAATCGCAATGTGGGCAGCAGACACCTGAAAATCGTAATGTGGGCGGCAGACACCTGAAAATCGTAATGTGGGCAGCAGACACCTGAAAATCGTAATGTGGGCAGCAGACACCAGAAAATCGCAATGTGGGCAGCAGACACCTGAAAATCGCAATGTAGGCAGCTGTCACCAGAAAATCCTAATGTGGGCAGCAGACACCAGAAAATCATAAAGTGGGCAGCAGACACCTGAAAATCGTAATGTGGGCAGCAGACACCTGAAAATCGTAATGTGGGCAGCAGACACCAGAAAATCGTAATATGGGCAGCAGACACCTGAAAATCATAATGTGGGCAGCAGTGACCAGAAAATCGTAATGTGGGCAGCAGACACCTGAAAATCGTAATGTGGGCAGCAGACACCTGAAAATCATAATGTGGGCAGCAGTGACCAGAAAATCGTAATGTGGGCAGCAGACACCTGAAAATCACAATGTGGGCAGCAGTGACCTGAAAATCGTAATATGGGCAGCAGACACCTGAAAATCGTAATGTGGGCAGCAGACACCTGAAAATCCCCCTGCAGTGACGTCAGCGGCGGCGGGATACATACCTTCTTCCTTGCGTTCCATCACCGCCTTCTCGCTCTAGCGGCTGACGTCACTTCCGCTTCCGGAAGTGACGTCAGCCGCTAGAGCGAGAAGGCGGCGATGGAACGCAAGGAAGAAGGTATGTATCCCGCCGCCGCTGCTGCCCGCTGCCCACACACATTCACTAGCTGGAGGGGGGCGCAGAGGGGAGAGCCCCGAGGTGAGGGAGAGGGGGGAACTTCCCCTCTCCCCGCCGACTGTGGGCAAGGCTTTCCCCTCATGCTGCCACCCCTCCAGCCCCCAAAAAACGGCCCCGAGCGGGCCCCAGGGGGGGGGGCCGGGCCCCCCCGCGGGCGCAGGCGCTGCAGGGCCTATTGCTACGCCCCTGCCCCTATATCTACCTACCTATACTGAAGACCCCTATACCTAGCTCTCTATACTGAAGGAATCTATACCTAGCTACCTATCCTGAAGGCATCTATACCTAGCTACCTATGCGGAAGCAAAGCCCCAATCAAAGCAAAGCCCCCGGGCCCAGCAAAGCAAAGCCCCCAGCAAAGCAAAGACCCCAAGCCCCAGCCTAGCAAAGCCCCCAGCAAAGTAAAGCCCCTGGGCCCCAGACATGCAAAGCCCCCAGCCCAGCCTAGCAATGCCCCAGCAAAGCAGAGCCCCTGGGACCCAGCAACGCGAAGCCGCCGGTCCCAGCAAAGCAAAGCCCCAGGGCCCTAGCCCAGCAAATCAAAGCCCCCAGACCAGCAAAGCAAAGCCCCTGGGACCCAGCCCAGCAAAGCAAACCCATCAGCCTAGCAAAGCCCCCAGCAAAGCAAAAGCCTCTGGGCCCCAGCCCAGCAAAGCGTACAGCAAAGCAAAGCTCCCAGCTCAGCAAAGCCTAGTAAAACCACCAGCCCAGCAAAGCACCCAAAAATCCAAAAATGCACTCACCCCAGTGAAGCCCCTAGCAAATTGCTCAGCCCAGCAAAGCCCCCAGCAAATCACCCAGCAAAGCCCCAGGCCGGCACAGCATCACCACCAGCCAGGCAGTCCAGCATCACCACCAGCAAGCCAAACATAACCGCCAGCCGAGTACAGCACACAGGCCAGCCAGCCGAAAACAAGACAGAAGCCAGGTGAGGGGCTTATTTATGTGAAATACTGGCAATTAAATATATTTTATTTACACCAATGCTACAGTATGTTCATGTACATTTGGCCTCACCTATGACCACGCCCACTTTCAGTGGCATGGTCATGCCCATTTTTTTGCACTGCACAAATTTTTCCTCTTGGTACTAATTAGCAGGCATAAGTGTGTAGCGCTCGTTATGCTACTCTGACAAGGCACACTGACTCTGATAAGGCATGTTAACGCTGACAAGGCATGTTAACTCTGATGAAGCATGCTATTTGTTATAGTGAACCAACCCCAAAGTGTGGAGCCCCTCTTTAGAAGTTATTCATCTGAAATGTTTCTTTCTGTCTGTTTCCTTAAAGGAGAGGTCCAAGGTAAAACAAAAATCAAAATCCAATTACCTTCCTCCAGCCCCTGGCAGCCGTCCTGTGCCCTCACCTCAGTTTCGCTCACTGCGGGTGTCGTCCGCTGAAGAAGCCGACCTCGCCAGGTCGGCTTCATGTGCTCTCCATGGCACAGGTCACATGGTGTAGCCAACGTCATCAGGTCTGTACTGTGCAGGCGCAGTATTTCTGAATGTCAAGATTTTTAAAACATATCTCTGCATCATTGTTCTGGGTTTACAGCGAATCTTTTGTGGTTTCACTGCTATATAAACCTGCTGTGAATACAGGAACTCTGAGAAGGAGTTCTTGGAAGTGATACCTGGGCCCCTCTTTCATTTACTTATTCTCAGTAAGGTGCCCATACATCTAGCAATATATGGAGTGATCGATCCTGAGACAGCTCTTTCTCTGATTGTAGAAAGAGATCTGTTGCCTGCCAATACACTGCAGACCAATTCCCAATAGATTCCAGCATGAAATCTAATAGGTATTGGCCTAGCGATGCTGCTTCCGCTGCCTGCCTGGCTGCCTCCCCCAGAGCATGTACCACACGGGGCGTTTGTGGCGTCACACACGCGTCTGGTGCCACACAGGGGTGACGGCAGCTGAGGCCGGTAGTCCCGCCATAGTGACAGATGAGACTTTATGCCGCAAGATCACCGGGGGCTGGGGGTGTTTGGTGGAGAACGGAGGGACAGTAACCCAGGGTTCATCAGTATGGAATACCGTTATCACTGCGCCCCCCTGACTGAGTACTTTTGTGATCTTTCCAGCATCTCCGATAAACACATTTTAATGATTTCAGCTCAAAATTGATCGAATCCTCGGTCGGGCAGACATGTTGCAGCACCGTTTTTCATCCAATTCCAATTATCGAAGTAGATGGTCAATCGAACCACAAAATCAGTAGATGTATAGAGGCTTTCCTCTTGTGCTCCAATGGAATTAGCTGAGCACGATCGGGTCCACTCTACTGCGCAGGCCTAGAGGGCTCGTATCTGCACAGTAGATCGGGCTTGACTATTTCCGCCAGAGCCCTAGTGTAAGCCACTAGTACAACTTATTCAGTAAGAAGTTCTTGGGCAAGACTTCCTAACACTGCAGGGTGGCCCCTTGAGCAGGCTCTTAGTGGCTGCAGCTCTTGAGCACTTTAAGTCCAACAGGAGAAAAGCGCCATACAAATGTTAAGATTATTATTACTATTAACTGCGCCGGAGCAGCACCAAGCCCCAACAAGCGGACTTTCTGGGGAGCCAGCGCTGGATAGCCTCTGCTGTAAGTTCCCCTAGGGGAATTTTTTTCCCCTTTATTATTAAAGTAAAAAAAAAGCAGTTCAACTTATCTGGAGCCTCTTTGCAGTCGCCTGCAATTAGTGTTGGGCGAACAGTGGCCTGTTCGGGTTCGTTTCGGCACCCCCCGAACACCTCATGGTGTTCGGGAGGGTGTTCGGCCACGTTGCCCGAACCCGAACAGGCCTTCTGCTCCTTACAGCAGACGCAAGACGCGCTGCTGTTATAGGAGGAGATAGTACTTCATGGAGGAAGGCGTGCATGGGGGAATCCGGAAGCGGCCGCCCGCCCGCTCATAGGATAACAGAAGCGCCGGCCGCACCATTTATGCATACTGGGCACTATACTAGCTATAGCTGGGCCACTATACTAGCCATGCTGGGCACTATACTAGCCATGCTGGGCACTATACTAGCCATGCTGGGCACTATACTAGCCATGCTGGGCACTATACTAGCCATGCTGGGCACTATACTAGCCATGCTGGGGCATTATACTAGCCATGCGGGGCACTATACTAGCCATGCTGGGACACTATACTAGCTATAGCTGGGCACTATACTAGCCATGCGGGGCACTATACTAGCTATAGCTGGGCACTATACTAGCCATGCTGGGCACTATACTAGCCATGCTGGGCACTATACTAGCCATGCTGGGGCACTGTACTAGCCATGCTGGGACACTATACTAACTATGCTGGGGCACTATACTAGCCATGCTGGGGCACTATACTAGCCATGCTGGGGCACTATACTAGCCATGCTGGGGCATTATACTAGCCATGCTGGGGCACTATACTAGCCATACTGGGGTAACCATACTAGCCATGCTGGGCACTTTACTAGCCATACTGGGGCACTATACTAGCTATACTGGGGTAACTATACTAGCCTAGCCATGCTGGGCACTTTACTAGCCATACTGGGGCACTATACTGTGCACTTTACTAGCTATACTGGGGCACTACCTACCCTTACTGGACACTATATTAGCTATACTGGGGCACTACCGACCCATACTGGGACTATACTAGCTATACTGGTCAATACAAGCTATACTGGGGCACTATACTAGCTACACTGGGGCAACTATACTAGCCATACTGGGGCAACTAAACTCCCTATACTGAGGCAACTATGCTAGCTATGCCGCCGCACCCCAGGCCCTCCCCCATAACCCGCTGCGCACGACACTGTCCACTAGGTCGCACGCGCAATCCTAACAGCACGACCTCGAACACATCTGCCGGGTGGCCTGCCTCTGCCTCTTTTGCCCATATTGGGTGGGGGGGGGGATGAAGTGAAAGGTATGCACTGACTTGACTAATACAATGTGCAGTCACACAGGTGCAATGAACAGGTATGCAGTGACTGGTATCAATACAATGTGCAACTGTCACACACACAGGTACTGTGAACAGGTATGCAGTGACTGGTATATAATATAACACTGCGTGCTGTCATGCAGGTGCATTGAACAGGTATGCAGTGACTGGTATCAATACAATGTGTATCTGTCACACACACAGGTACCGTGAACAGGTATGCAGTGATTGGTATTACAAATGTGCAGCTGTCACACACACAGGTACCGTGAACAGGTATGCAGTGACTGGTATATAATATAACACTGCGTGCTCTCACGTAGGTGCACTGAACAGGTATGCTGTGACTGGTAGCAATACAATGTGCAGCTGTCACACACAGTGGTGCTCAAATACCCCTTTTTAAAATTCGAGTTTGGTCGAATTCGAATAGTAAATTATTCGAGGTCAGTCGAATATTCGAGTCGAAAAATGTTTACTATTCGATTCGACCTCGGACTTCGAGCTCACTATTCGAGTCGGTATTCGAGCTCATTATTCGAGCTGACTATTCGAATTGGCCTTAAATAGCTTCCAACACTTGTTTTGAGGGTGAATGATGCAAGAAACATCTTTTTTTCCAAGTAACAACAGCAAGTGATTATGTGGGGATGTTCCTTTAAAAAAAAAAGGTGAAAAGAGAAGTTGTGTCCAGAATTTTGTTCAGTACTGTATATACTTCTTCTTCTTCTTCGTCTTCTTCTTCTTCTTCTTTATCTTCTATCTTCTTCTATATCTTCTTCTTCTATATCTTCTTCTTCTATATCTTCTTTATCTTCTTCTTCTTCTATATTGTCTTCTTCTTCTTCTTCTTCATCTTCATCTTCTTCTTCTTCATCTTCTTCATCTTCTTCTTCATCATCATCATCTTCTTCTTCTTCTTCATCTTCTTCTTCTTCATCTTCTTCATCTTCTTCATCTTCTTCTTCTTCATCTTCTTCTTCTTCATCTTCTTCTTCTTCATCTTCTTCTTCATCTTCTTCATCATCATCTTCTTCTTCTTCATCTTCTTCATCTTCTTCTTCATCTTCTTCTTCTTCTTCATCTTCTTCTTCATCTTCTTCTTCTTCTTCATCTTCTTCTTCTTCTTCATCTTCTTCTTCTTCATCATCTTCTTCTTCTTCTTCTTCTTCTTCTTCTTCTTCTTCTTCTTCTTCTTCTTCTTCATCTTCTTCATCTTCTTCTTCTTCATCATCTTCTTCTTCTTCTTCTTCTTCATCATCTTCTTCTTCTTCTTCTTCTTCTTCTTCTTCTTCTTCTTCTTCTTCTTCTTCTTCTTCTTCTTCTTCTTCTTCTTCTTCTTCTTCTTCTTCTTCTTCTTCTTCTTCTTCTTCTTCTTCTTCTTCTTCTTCTTCTTCTTCTTCTTCTTCTTCTTCTTCTTCTTCTTCTTCTTCTTCTTCTTCTTCTTCTTCTTCTTCTTCTTCTTCTTCTTCTTCTTCTTCTTCTTCTTCTTCTTCTTCTTCTTCTTCTTCTTCTTCTTCTTCTTCTTCTTCTTCTTCTTCTTCTTCTTCTTCTTCTTCATCATCTTCTTCTTCTTCATCTTCTTCTATATCGTCTTCTTCTTCACTTATTTCTCTTTTCAATTTTTTTTTTAAAGAAATGCAGCTATTTTTGATCGTAACAAATAGCTGGTGGCGCACGCATGTTGGAAGCACCATTGTATGTGCTCCCTGGCAGTGGAAACACACAGACAGCAGGAGGTAAATTCAGCAGCAGGAGGAGGAGGATGAGTGTGTGGCAGCAGGCAGTCAATGAGGCAGGCAGCGTGACATAATAGCCCTGGTACCTAGCGGTGATACCAGGGCTGTAAATAAACACAGCAGGCAGGAGGTCCCAGACAGCGGTCGTGCAGCCCACATCGTGTCCAATACACAACTGGGACAACACAGTTTTCAACCCGGGCACCTCAGAAAAATTAAACCTTTTTTTTTTTTTTTTTTTTAAATGGTTTTTTGGTTTTGTTTGTACAACCAATTACACAGATATATAGCTATTGTTTGACGTAATAGCTGGTGGCAGAGTGGCAGCAGAATGTAATTCTGTGTACCCTGGCAGTGGGAAACACAGACCGACAGCAGCAGTAGCAGGAGGAATGGAGGAGTAATGTGAGCAGCTATTGTTTGACGTAATAGCTGGTGGCAGTGTGGCAGCAGAAGGTAATTCTGTGTACCCTGGCAGTGGGAAACACAGACAGACAGCAGCAGCAGGAGGAATGGAGGAGTAGTGTGAGTGTGGCAGCAGGCAGGCAGCGTGACATAATAGCCCTGGTACCTAGCGGTGATACCAGGGCTGTAAATAAACACAACAGGAGGTCCCAGACAGCGGTCGTGCAGCCCACATCGTGTCCAATACACAACTGGGACAACACAGTTTTCAACCCGGGCACCTCAGAAAAATTAAACCTTTTTTTTTTTTTTATGGTTTTTTGGTTTTGTTTGTACAACCAATTACACAGATATATAGCTATTGTTTGACGTAATAGCTGGTGGCAGAGTGGCAGCAGAATGTAATTCTGTGTACCCTGGCAGTGGGAAACACAGACCGACAGCAGCAGTAGCAGGAGGAATGGAGGAGTAATGTGAGCAGCTATTGTTTGACGTAATAGCTGGTGGCAGTGTGGCAGCAGAAGGTAATTCTGTGTACCCTGGCAGTGGGAAACACAGACAGACAGCAGCAGCAGGAGGAATGGAGGAGTAGTGTGAGTGTGGCAGCAGGCAGGCAGCGTGACATAATAGCCCTGGTACCTAGCGGTGATACCAGGGCTGTAAATAAACACAACAGGAGGTCCCAGACAGCGGTTGTGCAGCCCACATCGTGTCCAATACACAACTGGGACAACACAGTTTTCAACCCGGGCACCTCAGAAAAATTAAACCTTTTTTTTTTTTAATGGTTTTTTGGTTTTGTTTGTACAACCAATTACACACATATATAGCTATTGTTTGACGTAATAGCTGGTGGAAGAGTGGCAGCAGAATGTAATTCTGTGTACCCTGGCAGTGGGAAACACAGACCGACAGCAGCAGTAGCAGGAGGAATGGAGGAGTAATGTGAGCAGCTATTGTTTGACGTAATAGCTGGTGGCAGTGTGGCAGCAGAAGGTAATTCTGTGTACCCTGGCAGTGGGAAACACAGACAGACAGCAGCAGCAGGAGGAATGGAGGAGCAGTGTGAGTGTGGCAGCAGGCAGGCAGCGTGACATAATAGCCCTGGTACCTAGCGGTGATACCAGGGCTGTAAATAAACACAACAGGAGGTCCCAGACAGCGGTCGTGCAGCCCACATCGTGTCCAATACACAACTGGGACAACACAGTTTTCAACCCGGGCACCTCAGAAAAATTAAACCTTTTTTTTTTTTTAATGGTTTTTTGGTTTTGTTTGTACAACCAATTACACAGATATATAGCTATTGTTTGACGTAATAGCTGGTGGCAGAGTGGCAGCACAATGTAATTCTGTGTACCCTGGCAGTGGGAAACACAGACCGACAGCAGCAGTAGCAGGAGGAATGGAGGAGTAATGTGAGCAGCTATTGTTTGACGTAATAGCTGGTGGCAGTGTGGCAGCAGAAGGTAATTCTGTGTACCCTGGCAGTGGGAAACACAGACAGACAGCAGCAGCAGGAGGAATGGAGGAGTAGTGTGAGTGTGGCAGCAGGCAGGCAGCGTGACATAATAGCCCTGGTACCTAGCGGTGATACCAGGGCTGTAAATAAACACAACAGGAGGTCCCAGACAGCGGTCGTGCAGCCCACATCGTGTCAAATACACAACTGGGACAACACAGTTTTCAACCCGGGCACCTCAGAAAAATTAAACCTTTTTTTTTTTTTTTTAATATTTTTTTGGTTTTGTTTGTACAACCAATTACACAGATATATAGCTATTGTTTGACGTAATGGCTGGTGGCAGTGTGGCAGCAGAAGGTAATTCTGTGTACCCTGGCAGTGGGAAACACAGACAGACAGCAGCAGCAGGAGGAATGGAGGAGTAGTGTGAGTGTGGCAGCAGGCAGGCAGCGTGACATAATAGCCCTGGTACCTAGCGGTGATAACAGGGTTGTAAATAAACACAACAGGAGGTCCCAGACAGCGGTCGTGCAGCCCACATCGTGTCCAATACACAACTGGGACAACACAGTTTTCAACCCGGGCACCTCAGAAAAATTAAACCTTTTTTTTTTTTTTTATGGTTTTTTGGTTTTGTTTGTACAACCAATTACACAGATATATAGCTATTGTTTGACGTAATAGCTGGTGGCAGAGTGGCAGCAGAATGTAATTCTGTGTACCCTGGCAGTGGGAAACACAGACCGACAGCAGCAGTAGCAGGAGGAATGGAGGAGTAATGTGAGCAGCTATTGTTCGACGTAATAGCTGGTGGCAGTGTGGCAGCAGAAGGTAATTCTGTGTACCCTGGCAGTGGGAAACACAGACAGACAGCAGCAGCAGGAGGAATGGAGGAGTAGTGTGAGTGTGGCAGCAGGCAGGCAGCGTGACATAATAGCCCTGGTACCTAGCGGTGATACCAGGGCTGTAAATAAACACAACAGGAGGTCCCAGACAGCGGTCGTGCAGCCCACATCGTGTCAAATACACAACTGGGACAACACAGTTTTCAACCCGGGCACCTCAGAAAAATTAAACCTTTTTTTTTTTTTTTTATATTTTTTTGGTTTTGTTTGTACAACCAATTACACAGATATATAGCTATTGTTTGACGTAATAGCTGGTGGCAGAGTGGCAGCAGAATGTAATTCTGTGTACCCTGGCAGTGGGAAACACAGACCGACAGCAGCAGCAGCAGGAGGAATGGAGGAGTAATGTGAGCAGCTATTGTTTGACGTAATAGCTGGTGGCAGAGTGGCAGCAGAAGGTAATTCTGTGTACCCTGGCAGTGGGAAACACAGACAGACAGCAGCAGCAGGAGGAATGGAGGAGTAGTGTGAGTGTGGCAGCAGGCAGGCAGCGTGACATAATAGCCCTGGTACCTAGCGGTGATAACAGGGCTGTAAATAAACACAACAGGAGGTCCCAGACAGCGGTCGTGCAGCCCACATCGTGTCCAATACACAACTGGGACAACACAGTTTTCAACCCGGGCACCTCAGGAAAATTAAACTTTTTTTTTTTTTTTTTTTATGGTTTTTTGGTTTTGTTTGTACAACCAATTACACAGATATATAGCTATTGTTTGATGTAATAGCTGGTGGCAGAGTGGCAGCAGAATGTAATTCTGTGTACCCTGGCAGTGGGAAACACAGACAGACAGCAGAAGGGCAGTACACAGCAGCCCACTGTAGGTGTAAAATGTGTGGCTGCAGGCGACGTAATAGTCAAACTGAACCAGGCTGGCTTAGTGAGCAGGAGCCAGGAGGTGGTAAAGGGTGGTAAGGCACATTAACGATGGTTCTTAGCCAGTTCATGTCCCCCTCTCGCCGACAACAGGGGCCAGGAACTCGTCTTCCACCCACTCCTGGTTCATCTTGAGAAACGTCAGTCTGTCCACAGACTTGTGAGACAGACGTGAGCGTTTCTCGGTGACCACGCCACCAGCTGCACTGAAGCAGCGCTCGGACAGCACGCTGGAAGGGGGGCAGGACAGCACTTCCAGGGCGTACTGCGCCAGCTCGCTCCAGATCTCCAGGCGCTTGACCCAATACTCCATGGGATCAACAGGGGCATCGCTGTCAAGCCCGCTGTAGGACCCCATGTAGTCAGCCACCATGCGGGTCAGGCGCTGGCTGTGACCGGAGGAGGATGCTGCTGCATCATGCACCTCCTCTCTAGTCACTGCTGCCGAAGCCTCTACAGTCCTGTAGAGCTCGTGGCTGAGAGACAGCAGGTCTGTGGGGCGCTTGCTGCTGGATGCAGGCACCTGCTGCTGCCTCTGTGCTGGCTGCTGGACAGTGGGGGTGGAAGGCTGGGGGAAGGCTTCCTCCAAGCGCTCAACAAGGGCCTGCTGCAAGCTCCTTATTTGTTGCGCTGGGTCTCCTCCTGCAGGCGGCAGGAACTGGCTCAACTTCCCCTTGAGGCGTGGGTTCAACATCATGCTGATCCAGATGTCCTCCCTCTGCTTCATCTGGATCACCCTGGGGTCCTTGCGCAGGCACGCCAGCATGTGCGCTGCCATTGGGAAGAGGCGGGCCACGTGTGCTGGCACATCGACGGCAGTGCTGTCCTCCTCATCCTCCTCCTCTGCCGCCTCATCCTCTCTCCACCCCCGCACCAACTCAGCTGCGCTGTGCTGATCCCCCTCATCAGCAGCAAGGTCAGGGACCTCCACCAAGTCCTCCTCCTCCTCCCCCTCAGAGGTGGACTGTGCAGCTGCTTGCCGCTCCTGCTGGTCCAAGGCTGCCGCTCCCTGTTCCAGGAAAGCATCGAGGGCCCTGTTCAGCAGACAAACCAGGGGCACCCACTCGCAGACCATAGCATGGTCCCTGCTCACCATGTTAGTGGCCTGCAGAAAGGGAGCCAGCACTAAGCACACCTGCTGCATGTGCCTCCAGTCATCATCGGGGACGATGGACGGGATGTTGCTGGTCTTGTCCCTTCTCCGAGCGGCGGAAACAGTGGCCAGGGCAAGGTACTGGTTAACAGTGTGCTTCTGTTCAACCAGACGCTCCAACATCGCCAGGGTGGAGTTCCAGCGAGTCGGAACGTCAAGGATCAGCCGATGGCGTGGCAGCTCCAGCTCCTTTTGCACGTCTTCCAGGCTCGCACAGGCTGCAGCCGAGCGCCGGAAGTGACGCACAACGTTGCTTGCCGTTTCCAGCAGTTCGCCCATCCCCTGGTAGGTGCGCAAGAACTTTTGCACCACCAGGTTCAGCACGTGGGCAAGACAGGGGATGTGGGTCAGGTTTCCCCTGTCTATTGCGGCAACCAGATTGGCCCCATTGTCGGCCACCACCTCTCCGACTCTGAGGCCTCTGGGGGTCAGCCAAATCCTCTCCTGCTCCTGGAGTTTGGCCAACACATGGGTTGCCGTCAGCTTGGTCTTCCCAAGGCTGACCAAGTGCAGCAGCGCTTGGCAGTGGCGGGCCTTCACGCTGCTGCTGAGGCGGGGGGTTTGGCCAGGTGTGCCGGAGGATGGCAGAGGATCGGAGGAACCTGCTGCAGTTCCCCTGACCCTGCGGGGGGGCACCACCCACTGTGTTGCTGCTGCTGTGCCCGCTGCTGCTCTCCCATCCTCACCCCCTTCCACCAAGCTGACCCAGTGGACAGTGAAAGACAGGTAGCGGCCTGTCCCGAAGCGGCTGCTCCAGGAGTCCATGGTGACGTGGACCCTTTCACCAACCGCGTGCTCCAGCCCTCGCTCCACATTGGCCATCACAAAGCGGTGCAGTGCAGGAATGGCCTTGCGGGCGAAGAAGTGTCTGCTGGGGAGCTGCCAGTCTGGGGCTGCACAAGCAAGCAGCGCACGCATGTCGCTCCCCTCCTGCACAAGCGTGTACGGCAGGAGTTGGGAGCACATGGCCCGTGCCAGCAAGCCGTTCAGCTGCCGCACGCGACGGCTGCTGGGAGGCAGAGCCCTAACCACCCCCTGGAAGGACTCGCTCAAAAGGCTCTGGCGTGGCCTTTTGCTGGCACGGGAATCAGCAGACACAGCAGAGGAGGCCACTGAGGACTGGCTGCCAGAACAGGCCTCAGTGTCGGCGGCAGGAGTTGCAGAGGGGGAAGGAGCAGTGCGTTTCCGCACTCCTGCTGGTGCTGCTGGAGGAGCAGGAGGGCGGCTGGCTGCTGTTGCTGCTGCTGCTGCTGCTGAAGGCTGTGCAGTGATGGGTGTGGTGCCACTGCCAGCACCAGATGCCTTCAGCCTTTGGAACTCCTCATGGTGGTGGAAATGTTTCGCAGCAAGGTGGTTGATGAGCGAGCTGGTGCTGAACTTTAAGGGGTCTGCACCTCTGCTCAACTTCCGCTGACAGTGGTTGCAAGTGGCGTACTTGCTGTACACTGTGGGCATGGTGAAAAAACGCCAGATTGGTGACAAAAACGACCCCCTACGGCATGGAACCGCTGCTGCCTGTCTCCCTGTGGTGGTTGGGGGGGGGGGCTTGGGTGCGGCTGGTGGTGGTACTGGCAGATGCTGCTGCTGCTGCTGCTGAGCCTGAGACACCAGCAGGCTGTGGGACCTGCCTACTGCTGCCAATGCTTGCAATGATGCGCCTCCTTGCAAGGCCCACAAGCGCATCCTCCTCCTCCTCAGAGCTGCTGAGGACGACATCCCCTGGAGGTGGTGGCACCCAGTCTCTGTCTGTCACCGTGTCATCATCAGCCTCCCCCTCCTGAAACATGTCCTGCTGGGATGATGACCCCCCAAACTCCTCTCCTGATGCATGGATGGGCTGCTTGACTGTCGCCACAGTCTTGCTGTCCAATCCCTCATCCCCCAAAGTGCCCATCAGCATCTCCTCCTCCAAATCGCCAACAACAGCAGACAATTGACGCATCATGCCTGGGGTCAAAAGAGTGCTGAGTGACAGGTCGGCGACTGACGGTGAACTGGCCTCCTCCCCAGGCCCTGCTGGGCGGCTGCTGCGAACAGGGGTGGTGGTGGTGAGGGTGGAGGCCTCGGATGCAGAGCTGATGGCGGGCTGCTCATCCTCCGTCATCAGTTGCACCACAGTGTCTGCATCCTTTTCCTCAATGGGACGTTTCCGACCCGGCTGGAGGAAAATCGGAGCAGGTGATACACGCTGCTGCTGCTGCTGTGTCTCTGCAGCGTGAGTTGCAGATGCTCCTGCTGGGCGGCGCCCAAGGCGTCCACGGCCAGTGGCTATGGGAGGAATGTTAGTCACTGACGCTGCTGCTGCGGAACTGTGCATGGTGGCGCGGCCGCGCCCGCGGCTTGCCACAATGCTGCTCCCTCTCCTCCTGATTCCCTTGCTGCCCTTCCCCTTGCCCAAACCGCGCTGGCTGCCACTTCCAGACATCTTCGATGTTTTGGGCGTAAACACAAAAGTTTTTGAAAAGGGCGGGTGAAAAGTGGGGTACTTTAATGGAGTGGGTTGGTGGGTGAGGTGACTGAGTGAGTGTCCCGACTCCCTAGTACAGTAAGTAAGTAGTAACAGTCAGGAAGTACAACTAGCAGTTACAATAATCAGTAGTAATCACAAGGAAATAGAGTGTGTGTACACTACAGACAGTGAGTGCACGCACGCGCAAACATGCGCAGGAGCTGGCCTATGAACAGAGAGTGAGTGAGTGTCCCTAGTACAGTAAGTAAGTAGTAACAGTCAGGAAGTACAACTAGAAGTTACAATAATCAGTAGTAATCACAAGGAAATAGAGTGTGTGTACACTACAGACAGTGAGTGCACGCACGCGCACACATGTGCAGGAGCTAGCCTATGAACAGTGACTGAGTGAGTGTCCCTACTACAGTAAGTAAGTAGTAACTGTCAGGAAGTAGAATTTACAATAATCAATCAGTAATCAGAAGAAAATAGAGTGTGTGTACAGTACACAGACAGTGAGTGCACACACACACGCAGGAGCTAGTAGCCTATGAACAGTGACAGTGAGTGTCCTAGTACAGTTCCAGTATATAACTATTCAGAAGGAAATAGAGTGTGTGTACAGTACACAGACAGTGAGTGCACGCACACGCAGGAGCTAGCCTATAAACAGTGACAGTCAGTGAGTGTCCTAGTACAGTTACAGTATATAACTATTCAGAAGGAAATAGAGTGTGTGTACAGTACACAGACAGTGAGTGAGTGCACGCACACGCAGGAGCTAGTAGCCTATGAACAGTGACAGTCAGTGAGTGTCCTAGTACAGTTACAGTATATAACTATTCAGAAGGAAATAGAGTGTGTGTACACAGACAGTGAGTGCAAGCACACGCAGGAGCTAGCCTATGAACAGTGACAGTCAGTGAGTGTCCTAGTACAGTTACAGTATATAACTACAATACAAAATACAATCACTAAGTAGTAAAGGACAGCAGAAATACTGTCTAATACTATCTAATACTGTCTAATACTGTCTAATACTAATGAGAAATAAACTAACAGAGGACAGGAGGACAGCTGCCCACACAGGCAGGCCCTGAGGCCTAAAGCTGTAAGCCTGCAGCAGCAGCTGGCCTGTCTCTATGTAACACAAAAGCTACTAACTAAAATACAATGTCTATCTAACTAACAACAATATAGGTGTGTATAGGAGGTGTATGTGAGCAAAAACGCTGGGTAAATGACCACAATAGAGCTCTTGCTAAGCCAAAGCACAAAGGAGCAACTCTCTCTCTATGCAAGTCTCAGGCAAGGACGGAGAAACGGAACATGGCGGCCGCTATTTATAGGGTAGGGGCTGGCCAGGGTCCCCCTCTGTGATTGGCTGCCGTCAGAGGGCCTGGGAGCCCTCTGATTGGCTCTAAGGACATCAATCTGGGCTATGACGCTATTCGAGCTCGGTATTCGAGCTCGAATAGCGCCGTTTGCTCGAATAGCTCGAATAGTGAATGGGCTATTCGCGTTTACTCGAATAGCCCATTCGAATAGCTGCAGCTATTCGGAGCTCGAATACCGAGCTCGAATAGCTGAAAAAGAGCTCGAATATTCGAGCTACTCGAATATTCGAGCTCTGCTGAGCACCACTGGTCACACACACAGGTACTGTGAACAGGTATGCAGTGACTGGTATATAATATAACACTGCATGGTGTCATGCAGGTGCACTGAACAGGTATGCAGTGACTGGTATCAATACAATGTGCAGCTGTCACACACACAGGTACCATGAACAGCTGCAGTGACTGGTATGTAACACTGCGTGCTGCTGTCATGCAGGTGCAGTAAACATGAACAGGTATGCAGTGACTGGTATTACAAATGTACAGCTGTCACACACACAGGTAAGGTGCAGTAAACATGAACAGGTATGCAGTGACAGGTATTACAAATGTGCAGCTGTCCCACACAGGTGCAGTGAAAAGGTAGTCACTGAAAGTGCTGGGCCTTGCACAGTATAGCAATTAGCAAGGGCCAGCTGCCTGCGACTGACAGGGCTGTATATGCAAGTGTCAGTGGGCCACACACAAAAAAAAAAACACATTAAAAGAACATTAGCTCTCAAAAGAGCTGTTTTGGGGTGCTTCTTAGCAATAAGTATCAGCAAGGAGCAAGCTAACAAGCCTAACAAGAGCCTAACTAAGCTTTCCCTAATCTGTGCAGCAACTCTCTCCCTTCTCTAATTACTGTAGCCACACCGAGTGAGATAATGGCCGATGCAGCTGCCTTATATAAGCGGCGAGGGGCTCCAGGAGGGAGTGTAGCCTGATTGGCTGCCCTGTGTCTGCTGACTGTGAAGTAGAGGGTCAAAGTTGAGCCTAGTGATGTAGTATAGGGGGCGGGTCGAACTCGCGTAAAGTTCACGGTTCACTACGAACGCGAACCACCTATGTTCGCGCGAATCATTTCACGGTCGAAACGTTCGGGCCATCTCTATATAACAGCAGTCAGTGCATGCATTTTCACTGCACCCGTGTGACTGCACATTGTTATACCAGCAGTCGCTGCAACCTTTTCACTACACCTGTGTGACTGCACATTGTTATACCAGCAGTCACTGCATACATTTCACTGCATCTGTGTGACCGCACGCTGTTTTATATACCAGCAGTCAGTGCATCCATTTTCACTGCACCTGTGTGACTGCACATTGTTATACCAGCAGTCACTGCATACCTTTCACTGCATCTGTGTGACTGCATGCTGTTTTATATACTAGCAGTCAGTGCATACATTTTCACTGCACCTGTGTGACTGCACATTGTATTAGTCAAGTTAGTGCATACCTTTCACTTCATCCCCTCCCCCAATATGGACAAAACAAAAGGCAGAGCCAGAGGCAGGCCACCCGGCAGGTCTGTTCGAGGTCGTGCTGACATGATTTTGTGCAGCCCTTTACCAAAGTATAGTGTTCAGAAGGCACGTGCCATCAACGCCCAAGATTGCCAGGACGTAGTTGACTATTTAACACAGGACACCTCATCTTCCTTAGCTTCCGCACGGAACCGTAACATATCTTCCTCCGCAGCCACCACTGCTACTTCTAGCACCACATCCGCTCTATTTGACAGTTCGCGGGAGTTATTTGGTGAGGAATTAACTGATTCACAGCCATTATTGTTACAAGATGACGGCGCTAAGCATGTTACACCACCACCTCATATGTCTGAGTTAGGAGCCAGTATTGACCTAAGGTGTGAGGATGATGAAGTACCTGTTGTTGGTGCAGTTTTGGAGGTGTCTGATACAAGCAAAGCTGCAGAGGATGATTATGATGATGATGATGATGATGATGATGATACTGCCATGGATTTCACGTAGGTTCCCAATAGAAAAGATGAACAGGGGGAAAGTTCAGAGGGGGAGTCAGAGAGGAGTAGGAGGAGACGAGTTGCTGAAAGAAGCAGGGGGAGCTCGTCATCAGAAACAGCTTGTGGCAGTGTCCGGTGGCATGTATCGCCACCTATGGACAGCCAGCCAACGTGCCCTTCAAGGTCAGCTGCTGATGCCACCAAAGTTCCATCATTACAGGGCTCAGCGGTGTGGAATTTTTTTTGTGTGTGTCTGCCTCAGATGAGAGCAATGCCACTTGTACTCTCTGCCAGCAAAAATGGAGTCATGGAAAGACCAAGACCCACGTAGGGACAACCAGAGGCGGGACAAGGTCCTTCAGCACCCAAGGCTGAGACACCAAAGTGCGCCCCCCCATCCCTCCCACCCCAGCCGTCACACACTGATTGCTATTACACTAATAGATGCCCCAAGGCCCCCAACCTCCCCAACACCTTAATCTCTAGTTATCTGGCTTGCAGTCACTGTCATGTATCCTCTTTTGTTATTTCTTTCTGCTTCAAACACAATTAGGAATGACAGCTGAATGAATTGTGCGTCCCCTCCTACACTGCACCCTGAGGCTGGAGCCTCTCCAGCCTCTGCCTCGGCCCGGCCCTGGGGACAACTGCCTTATGAAGGCACATGGTGAGAAAGCACAAACGGCAATGGGATTACCACCTGAGGAAAAGCAGCACACAAATGCAAAGCCACCCTCCGCCTCCTCTTCCTCCTTCAGGTGCAGCATCTTCTTCAGCCGCTTTATCCCTTGCACCTTCACAGCCACCCTCCTCCACTCCACCTCTCACCTTGAGCGGTTCCTGCTCCTCTGCACACAGCAGCAGCCAGGTGTCCATTAAGGAAATCTTTGAGCGGAAGAAGCCAATGTCTACCAGTCACCCCCTTGCCTGGCGTCTGACAGCTGGCTTGGCGGAACTGTTAGCTGTTACCGTACCAGCTGGTGGACTCTGAGGCCTTCTGAAAATTTGTGGTGATTGGGACACCGCAGTGGAAGATACCAGGCCGCAATTATTTTTCTCAAAAGGCGATACCCAAACTGTACCGTGATGTTGAAAGGCAAGTGGTGTCATCTCTGGCACACAGCAAGGGTCCTTGCATATCACAATGAAGCAATGACCCATATGAGTGTGTTGGGGGCACACCTGACCCAAGATAATAAGGTCGTTGCTTCATTGTAGACAGACCAAATTCGATCAGCAGGGCACTCAGTCACTGTTGTTCTGTCATTGAGCTACCTCAGCCCGACCATATGGGCTTGAAAGCCACCATGGCCTGCACTCTCGACATGGTGCGCACCAGTCCAGCATGGCCATCACTACACAAACAGCTGTTTGCGGTGTGTTACACAGTGAGTTTGGTGTGTCAGTGTGAAGCAGTACACTAATTACACTCCCTGATTGATGTATACACATGCAAGATGTTTTCAAGCACTTTAGGCCTCCAATTTACCATTCAATTCGACCACAACGAAATTAAGGCACGGCACTCAGGAGCTGTATGCAGCCACAACATCGGGAAAACCAGGCGCATGGCGAAATATAGGATTCAACAGCACAGACAAGCGATCACGAATTTGGCTGCTGGAAAATCTCAGTATGATACGCCTGTTGCAAGGCATTTCTTGCAGAAGGGTCATTCTGTGACTCAATTGCGATGGTTCATCATGGATGCTATTCCACCTCTTAAGAGAGGTGGGAATAGAGATAAGTTGCTTTTGCTGAGGGAGGCAAAGTGGATTTGGAGATTTTATTGTATCTCCCCTAACGGTTTGAATGAAAACAATAATTTGGCCTGTTTTCTCTGACTCTTTTTTTCAGGGGGGACTCCACAGAGGAATAATGGACTCATTTCATCATATTGATAAGTCACTATTTACTCTTTGTCTGAAGATGTATATAAATGTATAAGAGCTAAATGTGATGATTTTTGTACACTAATATGTATGATCAGTATCTTTCAGGGTAGACACCAAGAGTGTAGTTCCCTGTTGTTGATGGTTTTCTATTTTGAATATTGTCACTTCCTGGGGGTGGGTATAAATTGCCTATGTTGATGGGGGGCGGTACACCTGATGAAGGGCTCCGCCCGAAACATGTAGTGTACGGTCTGCTTCAATACAGCTTGTGGCTGCATACAGCTCCTGAGTGCCGTGTCTTCATTTCGTTGTTTGCAGGGGTGGTGTACCTGCATGACACTGAGCACCGGCTGGCCGACTTATTGTTGGTTTATACCCAAGGTGAGGAGTTTTGTTTTGCATACAATTTAGCATTCAATGTGATTTCTACCCTTAAAGCGCTGCTGTGTGTCAAATCCTTAATTTTCCCCGGGACTTTTGGCATGTATCCTACTCCGCCATGCCCCCCTCCAGGTGTTAGACCCCTTGAAAAATCTTTTCCATCACTTTTGTGGCCAGAATTAGTGTTTGTAGTTTTGAAAGTTCGCTTGCCCATTAAAGTCTATTGCAGTTCGCGATGATTCACCTGTTCGCAAACTTTTGCGGAAATTCGCGGTTCGCGAACCAAAATCCGCGGGTTCGCGTCATCTCTACTTAGAAGCCATTTACTGCCGGGAAAAAGTGTTATGGCTGTAATTCTTCATTAGTGAGGGTTATGCTATAGTCTGACCCAGTCTAACCCAGTCCCGACCCAGACAGAAACTGTCACTTTTATACCTAATGTCTAACTCTGTCAGGCAAAGAAAGAGAAAAAGGAATGCACCATAGTTATTTGTGTGCTTGGCATTGTACATACATATGTCTATCTCATTATGTCACATCAACTCGGATGTCCTTTTAAAGAATAGCTAAACTTTCTTTAAAAAACTGATATAGCATCGACCAGTGCTACGCAAGCTACTTTGCAATGTTAATGAAATGACTGAAAATGACGTCTTCTTGTAGTGGCAGATGAAAGAGAACATGCGTGTGTCCAGGGCGCGCTGCTGTCTGAGTTGTTTTGTGTTTATGTTGTGTTTGTACCCCAATAGAACGTTTTTTCGTATTGAAGATCTTAACGACTGGTTCTTTTTCTTTTCTCCCCCACATCAATATAAAAGAATTTGCCAGTCAGTGCTGATTAAACACTAAAGTAAACGCTGTCATTTCTGTGAAGGTTTAGCCTGAACAATCGCACAAATAACAGCGTTTACGTGCGTATGTAATCACTGCTGACGCACACATTCTTTTGCAAGGACACTGAACTACAAAAGCTTAGGTGGTAATTGGTAAGTAAGATCTTCAGTATGGAAAAACATCCTTTTCGGTTTGAAATCGATATATAAAGAAATAGTCACAAGATGGTGCTGTAGAGAGTTGTAGTTACATGTTAGCACAGAGCAAATGCAGGAAATTTTTTTCAGTTTCGCCACGATAAATGCAAGACTAGCAATACAAAAGGCAGCACACGCTAACTAAAATGGTAGATCGTTTTCTGGCGAGTGTACATCCAGTTGACAGTTAACACACACAAATGCACTCATACACACCACACACACACACAAACGCACGCTTACACACAAACACATGCATACACACCACACACACAAATGCACACACACCACACACACAAACGCACACAAATACATGCATACACAGCACACAATCAAACGTATGCATACACAGTACACACACAAACGCACGCATACACACCACACACACAAATGCAGTACACACACAAACGCATGCATACACACCACACACACAAATGTACGCGCACACACACACAAACGCACACAAATACATGCATACACAGCACACACACAAACGTATGCATACACCGTACACACACACAAACGTATGCATACACCGTACACACACAAATGCACGCATACACACCACACACACAAATGCACGCACACACACACAAACGCATGCATACACACCACACACACAAACGCAGGCAAACACAGCACACACATAAACGCACCCATACACAGGACACACACAAACATATGAATACACACCACACACACTTTGATGTTGGATAGCAGAGTTCAATCCAGCTCAATAAAACCTTAAATAAAAATTGTCATTCCCATATAAGTCTATGGGTCTGATGCACTACAGTAGTGTATCAGGCCCCTATGGCCGGTATTCAATTATTATTTTTTTCCAGCATGTGCAATGTGCACATTCTACCGATTCCGGTGCAAAATCAGTTGAATCATTGATCAGGCATGCTTATTGTGGCACCGATTTCTCTTCCGATTTGATAAAATTACTGAATTGGATGGTTGATTGTGCCGCAAAATGAGTAGATTGTATGGGTACCTTAAGATTTCTCCTAGGAGATAATTTTTCATCTTCGCAGTATGCCCAACTGGCCGCGGAGAGCGGGGCTGCTTCTGGGCCATCTAGGAGGTTTTAGACACCAGGGACATGGGAACAATCTACGCGGAGGGGGCTGAAGGAAGCCCCAGGTACAGGGGTGTAGCAATAGGGGTTGCAGAGGTTGGCCCTGATGGGCCCTCCCTCAACTGCAGTATTAGCTCTCTATTTGTCCTGTGCTCATTATAATCACTTCTATAGATACTTTGAATTGTGGTAATCATTAACAAACTGCACATTGTCCTGGCAAGCCAGTTTGCGGACTCCTCTTTTTTAAGTATTATACTGAGCAGCTATGGAATCCTAGCACCAGCATCTACACTCTGTTGTGCGGTTCTTCTACATGATCACTCCCGTGGTAAGACATAGCCATCATGTGTGCTCTCTGGTGCCCAAGCTGACATACTGTGCATGCGCGTGCAGTATGTCCTGGGTCAGGTGACCTCGTGCGCTGGCTACGTCTTCCCACGGGAGTGTGTGCATATTCCTGCGGACATACTGCAACTGCACCGACCCCGTCCACCACAGCTTAGTACCGGGACTGAAGATGGCCCAAACAGTCCGCCAGCGGACAGTTCCTGGTGAACATGGGCTGTTCGCCCTTCGCATTTAATGCAAATTCTTTTGTAAAAAAAAAAATCACGTTACATTAAAATCACTTCCCGTACTGGTATGTGCAAACTTGCTATCACATTGAGTGTCATGTCTTTATGCACAATTTTTCAATAAAACAACAATCTTTTCTCTGCTTCTCATGTACTACAGACTTGCTGGTATAGTCAGAGCACGCTGCTTGAATTGAAGGTTGAAGTGGATGTTTTCCCTATACCCGCTCCTGTGTTCCTACCACATACTTAACAATGTAGTGCAAACTACCTCGGCTATTTTCCTCTCTTATCTTATAGATATTACATTAACATCCCTGGTAGTATTGGCAAGCGTGACTCATCCAGCTAAAACCTGCTAAAAATGGTAAGGACGAGTCAGGCTCGCCCATACCACCAAGGAAAATTAAATCTTCTCTTCTCTGCCGACTCTCCTTCTTTTTTTTTTTTTTTTACTTATACGGGCTTCCCTATGATGGCTGGATGCCTGTCAGCACACTGTGGGTAGCGATCTGTACTAACAAACATCCAACCAGCCACCCAAGGTAAGCCCATATAAACATCTGCAGCCCAGCAGAGCAGAGAAGTTGTAGCACCCTTGCTGGAGGATTCCCCCTCACCCTACCTGCAGAGATCGCCGGCGCTGTGAAGCATGTGTGAATTTTACGCACCCTGCCTCTCTCCAGAGCCAATCGCACCACCTACCCCACGTACAGCTCCTGTCTCCTCTCTCCAGAACACCGGTACTCAGCTTGATGATGACATCAAGCTGAGTCCGGTGCCAGTGTTGCTCGGATACCTCATTATCCTATTCGAGTTTGGTCGAATTCGGATAGTAAACTATCCGAATTCACTCGAAGTCGGATATCCGAGTTAATCGAATATCCGATTCGACCTCGGATATCCGACGTCACTATCCGAGTCTGTATTCGAGTAAAATATTCGAGCTGGCCTTAAATAGCTTGTAAAACTTGTATAGGAGGTCAGTGATGCATGAAACCACCTTTTTTATGAAGAAAAACATCAAATGATTATGTGGTGATGTAGTAGTTATAAAAAAGGTCTCAAAAAAAGTAAATTAACTTCATGAAAAGTGTGTGCATGAGAAGGTGTGTCCAAAATGGTTGTTGGAAGTCTTCATTTACGTCGTCTTCATCTTCTTCTTCTATATCTTCTTCTTCTTCTTCTATATCTTCTTCTTCTTCTTCATCTTCTTCTATATCTTCATCTTCTATATCTTCTTCTTCTTCTTCTATATCTTCTTCTTCTTCTTCTATATCTTCTTCTTCTTCTTCTTCTTCTATATCTTCTTCATCTTCTTCTTCATCTTCTTCTATATCTTCTTCTTCTATATCTTCTTCTTCTATATCTTCTTCTTCTTCTTCATCTTCTTCTTCTTCTATATCTTCTTCTTCTTCATCTTCTTCTTCATCATCTTATTCTATATCTTCTTCATCTTCTTCTATATCTTCTTCTTCTTCTTCTTCTTCATCATCATCTTCTTCTTCTTCTTCTTCTACATCATCTTCTTCTTCTTCTACATCTTCTTCTTCTTCTATATCTTCTTCTATATCGTCTTCTTCTATATCTTCTTCTTCTATATCGTCTTCTTCTATATCTTCTTCTTCTATATCTTCTTCTTCATCTTCTATATCTTCTTCTTCTATATCTTCTTCTTCCTCTTCTTCTCTATCATTATATTATGTGTCTTGGTTTTCCTTTCTTTTGTAATATTTTTTTTTACTTCATTTGTGGAAATATTTTATTGTAAAAACACCATAGTTATATTTGTGTTGATGGCAAAAGAGGTAGGTAGTGGCACATTGCAAGCCCCAGCGCCTTTTTCTGTGTACCCTGGCGGTGGTAAAACACAGACATCAGCAGGAGGAGGAAGTAGTTGCAGGCTTGCAGCTATTTGTAGTGTGTGGTAATAGTCGGTACTCGGTAGGAGAGTGGGTGGGCAGGTGGCAGCAGAAAATAGTTCTTCTTCTGTTCTCCCTGGCAGTGGTAGCAGCACACAGACAGCAGAAGCTCAGCTACAGGAGGAGGAGTAACGTGTGTCAGGCAGTGTGATGTGACTGACATAATAGGCCCTGGTACCTAGCGGTGGTATCAGGGCCATAAATGAACATCATGAGGTTCCAGACAGCGGTCGTGAAGCCCACATTGTGTCCAATACACAATTGGGACAGCACAGTTTTCAACCCGGACACCTCTAAAATAATTACAATTTTTTTTTTAATTATTGCAGCTATTGTTGAGCGTAATAGCTGGTGGCGCTTGGGCAGCAGCACCTTGTAATGTGTTCCCTGGCAGCGGACAGGAGACACAGACAGCAGGAGGAAATATAACAGCAGGCAGCGTGAGGAGAATAAGTGTGTGTGGCAGACTGGCATTTGGCAGCAGGCAGGAGGGCAGGCAGCGAGACATAGTAGGCCCTGGGTCCTAGCGGTGGTTCCAGGGCCGTAAATGAACAGCATGAGGTTCCAGACAGCGGCCGTGAAGCCCACATTGTGTCCAATACACAATTGGGACAGCACAGTTTTCAACCCGGACACCTCTAAAATAATTACAAATTTTTTTTTTCAAATTAATGCAGCTATTGTTGAGCGTAATAGCTGGTGGTGCTTGGGCAGCAGCACCTTGTAATGTGTTCCCTGGCAGTGGAAACACACAGACAGCAGGATGAAATATAACAGCAGCAGCAGCAGGTGTATGTGTGTGTGGCAGTCGTCACTTCATGTACCCCTCTCGCCGACAACAGGGGCCATGAATTCGCCTTCCACCCAAGCCTGGTTCATTTTGAGAAACGTCAGTCTGTCCACAGACTTGTGAGACAGACGAGATCGCTTCTAAGTGACGACTCCACCGGCTGCACTGAAGCAACGCTCTGACAGTACGCTGGAAGAGAGGCAGGAGAGCACTTCCAGGGCATACTGCGCAAGCTCACTCCAGATCGGCAGGTGCTTGACCCAATACTCCATGGGATGAACAGGGGCCACGCTGTCAAGCCCGCTGAAGGACCCCATGTAGTCAGCCACCATGCGGGTCAAGCGCTGCCTGTGACTGGAGAAGAATGCTGCTGCAGGCACCTCCTCTCTAGTCCTTGGCAGCTCTACACTCATGTAGAGCTCTTGGGTCAGAGACAGCAGGTCTGTGGTGCGCGAGCGCTTGCTGCTGGTAGATGCAGGCACCTGCTGCTGCCTCTGTCTTGGCTGGACAGTGGGGGTGGATGGCTCAGGGAAGGCTTCCTGCAAGTGCTCAACAAGGGACAGCTGCAAATCCCTCATTTGTTGCGCACGGTCTCCTCCTGCAGGCAGGAACTGGCTGAGTTTCCCCTTCAGACGTGGGTCCAGCATCATGCAGATCCAGTTGTCCTCCCTCTGCTTCATCTGGATCACCCTTGGGTCCTTGCGCAGGCACCTCAACATGTGCGCTGCCATTGGGAACAGTCTGGTCACGTCTGTTGGCACATCATCGGCAGCCCCAGAGCCGACATTGCTGTCCTCCTCTGCCTCCTCCACCTCATCCTCTCTCCACCCCCGCACCAGTCCAACTGCGCTCTGCTGCTCCTCCTCATCAGCCGCAAGGTCAGGGACCTCCACCAACTCCGAGCCCTCCTCCTCAGAGGTGGCCTGTGAAGCTGCCTGCTGCTCCTGCTGGTCCAAGGCTGCCGCTCCCTCTTCCACCAGTGCATACAGGGCCCTGTCCAGCACACACACCAAGGGGACCCACTCGTACACCATTGCATGGTCCCTGCTCACCATGTTGGTGGCCTGCAGGAAGGGTGCCAGCACTGAGCACACCTGCTGCATGAGCCCCCAGTCCTCCGTGGAGATGATGGACGGGAGGTTGGTGGCGGCACGCCCAGTTGCAGTGAGGGAGGCAACTGTTGCTCGTGCAACGTACTGGCTGACAGCCTGCCTCTGTTCAACCAGACGCTCCAACATCACCAGGGTGGAGTTCCAGCGAGTTGGAACATCGAGCATGAGCCGGTGCTGTGGCAGGTGCAGCTCCTTCTGCACCTCTTCAAGGCTCGCCACGGCTGCAAGCGAGTGCCGGAAGTGACGCACAACCTTCCTTGCCACCTCAAGGAGTCGGTCCATCCCCTGGTAGGTCCGCAGGAACTTTTGGACTACCAGGTTCAGGACGTGCGCCAGGCAGGGGATGTGAGTCAGGTCTCCCCTGCTGATGGCAGCGACCAGGTTTGCCCCATTGTCGGACACTACCTCTCCGACTCTGAGGCCTCTGGGGGTCAGCCAATTCCTCTCCTGCTCTCGGAGTTTGGCCAGGACGTGGTTCGCCGTCAGTTTGGTCTTCCCCAGGCTGACCAATTCCAGCAGCGCTTGGCAGTGGCGGGGCTTCACGCTGCTGCTGAGGCGGGGGGTTTGGGCTGGTGTGGGGGAGGATGGAAGCGGATCAGAGGAACCTGCTGCTGTTCCGCTGACCCTGCATGGTGGCACCACCCACTGCGTTGTTGGTGCTGCTGCTGCTCTGGCAGTGCCGGCCGATGCTGCTCCCCCTTTTCACCCCCTTCCACCAAGCTGACCCAATGCGCGGTGAAGGACAGATAGCGGCCTGTCCCAAACCGGCTGCTCCACGAGTCCATGGTGACGTGGACCCGTTGACTCACCGCATGCTCCAGCCCTCTCCCGACGGTGAAGTGCAGGGATGGCCGTGCGTGCAAAATAATGTCGGCTGGGGATTGGCCAATCGGGGGCTGCACACATCAGGAGCGCACGCATGTCGCTCCCCTCCTGCACAAGGGAATAAGGCAGGAGTTGGGAGCACATGGCCCGTGCCAGCAAGCCGTTCAGCTGATGCACGCGACGGCTGCTGGAAGGCAGAACCCTGACCACCCCCTGGAAGGTGTCACTGAGCAGGGTCTGGCGAGGTCCTTTGCTGGCACGGGAAGCAGTGGAGGGAGCAGAGGAGGCCACTGAGGACTGGCTGCCAGAACAGGCCTCAGTGTCGGCGGCAGGAGTTGCAGAGGGAGGAGGAGCAGTGCGTTGCTGACGCACTCCTGCTGCCGACGGCTTCGCAGTGGTGGCGGGTCTGCCACTGCCACTGCCAGCTTCCTTCAATTTCACGAACTCCTCATGCTCCTGAAAGTGTTTCCCTGCAAGGTGGTTGACCAGAGAGGTGGTGCCAAACGCAGAGGGCTCCTTCCCTCTGCTGAGCTGCTTGCGGCACTAGTTGCAGGTGGCATACTTGCACTCCAAATATGGAAGGTTGAAAAAATTCCATATTGGGGAGGTGAAGTTGCCCCTTCGGCTGGAAGGTGCTGCTGCCGCTGGTCTCCCTGTGGTGGTTGGGGGGGGTTCTTGGTGCGGCTGGTGGTGGCACTGGCAGAACTCATCTCCTGATAAGCACGCTGTGTGGCCTGCATACCACACCCACTTGTGATCCTGCCCATGCCTGCGATGCTGATCCTTCTAGCAAGGCCCGCAGACGCATCCTCCTCCTCCTCCTCAGAGCTGATGACATCCCCACTCCTAGGACCTGGTGGCAACCAGTCTTTGTCCTTCACAATGTCATCATCAACCTCCCCCTCCACAAACATGTCCTGCTGGGATCCCCCAAACTCCCCTTCTGCATGCATGGACGGATGGACAGTCACCACTGTCTGATTGTCCAAAGCATCATCCCCCAAAGTTCTTCAGTAAAAGTGGTTAAGCGCTCTTCTCTGCCTGTTCCTTCTTAGACACAGCAAATATGTCATATAATGAAAAAGCCCTCCCTTCGGGGAGAGACTCACCAGACTTCTAGGCCTCCAAGGCCAATGCTCGCATTCGGGGTATTGGCCACCCCGCAGCCTCTCTGGCAGTCCTCTCTTGGCTATTCCCAGTCTGTGTAAGCAAAAAGCGGATTCCACATCGCGTAAAAGCGTACCAGTTTATTTTTGGTATCAATATTTTTATTGATTTTATAACAAGAAAAGAACAAATTGAACAGTTGTACATGTGTGATACAGTCAGAACGGGTCTTGGCTTGAGAACAATCTGGCAGCCCGTGGCAACATGTACCAGAAAGGTCAAACCTTAGCATATGGTATGTACAATTGTTACCTTTAACAAAGAACAAGAACATAAAATTTGGTCCTGAAAGGTCCCGCTGCTACCAGTGCTAGGGACCAATTCTCGCAGATAAGACTTTACTGAGGGGGGGAAGGGCTAGCCGCCCACCCACCCTCTATGTTCCCCACCCCCTGACCAAAGGACATGGCCAGAGAGGAGGAAAGGAAGGGACGTGGGAAAGAGGGAGAAGAGGAAAAGAGAAAAGAGGAGAAGAAGAGATAGAGTCCATGGGAGTCCAGAGGGAGTCAATATGTTGTAAATAGATCAGCATCTATACCTGGGTACTCGAGATCTATCCAGGGTTGCCATATTCGGAGGAATTTATTATGGGTGTTGCGCAAGATGCTTGTTAGTTTCTCATTAACCATGAATTCTGACATGCGTGCTTTGACCTCAGAGAAATTCGAGGGCGTTTTTTTCCAATTTTTTGCTATTGTCATTTTAGCCGACAGAAAGAGAAAGGAAGCAAGTTTATGTTGATTAAGTGTGAGGCCATTGATCTTACCGTGGAAGAGAACAATCCACGGATCCTTTCGTATGGTGATGTGAAAGAGAGACTGTAAGAGGCCAAAGACCCTGCTCCAAAAGCGGGTAAGGCGCGGGCACTTCCACCAGATATGGTACATCGTACCCTCCCCTCCACAGCCTCTAAAACATTTAGGGTCGATAGCTGAAGAGAGTTTGTGGAGCCTAGAGGGGACTAAGTACCACCTAGTTAATACTTTATATGCAGATTCTATAGCGTATACATTCGTAGAGCAGCTAGCTATGCGAGACCAACAGTCTGACCAGTCTTCGCTGTCCCTGTGGAGACCTAGTTCTTTTTCCCAACCAGAGATGTAGGGGTGGAGTCTGGCGGATTCTGGGCGAGAGAGCCTAGAATAAATTGTAGAGATTGAACCGGGGCCAGATGGATTTCCGAGGCACATATTCTCAAAGAAAGAGGTCAGTAGTGGAAATTCTCTATCTCGTGTGAGAGTGGAGATCCAGTGCTTTATCTGCAGGAATCTGAAGTGTTCCTGCAATGGAGGGTCATATTTGTCCTTGATATCTGTCCAGGAGAGGAGGCCTCTACCGGACAGAAAGTTTTTAACTAGAAGAAGTTGATGGTCTGCCCACCATTTAAAAGAGTCAGGATTATTATAACCCGGCGGGAAAAGAGGATTATGTAAAATTGAACATAAGGGTAAATGCGGGGATTGTAAGCCTCCTGAGTACCTGAATGTGTCCCAGATATTTAGGTCTGAGGAGAGGAAGGGGCTTAGTTGTTTTGGTCTCGCTTGTTTAGGGATCCATAGAAGAGTGTGCAACTTGATGGGGTGACAATCGGGGATGTCTAGGAAGGTCCAGAGTGGGGCATCTTGCACTTTGTAAAGAGATAGCAGGCGAGCTGCTGTAGCTGCTCTATAATATAGGAGAAGATCTGGGACTCCTAGGCCTCCATCATATCTGTGGGCTAAAAGGGTGGATTTTTTAACTCTGGATCGCTTTCCGGCCCAAATGAAGGTAAGTATCTTATTCTGAAGAAGTCGTATAAAATGGGGTGGAACGCGGGCAGGAAGCGTCCGAAACAAGTATAGTATCTTTGGCAGTATAGACATTTTGATGGCGTTAATCCTACCAAACATAGATAGTGGTAATTGGGACCAATTTATTGTCAGTGCTGAGATTTGTTTAAGTAGGGGGGGATAGTTATGTTCAAACAGGGAGTCGAGCCTGGGTGTTAGGGTAATACCTAGGTATGGTATGGAATTGGCCCATTGAAAGTCTAGGATTGAGGAGACTTCTTCTTTAAGGGCGGAGCTTAAGGTAATGTTCATGGCTAGTGATTTCTGGGTGTTGATAGTGAGGCCTGATATGTATGAAAACCCTTTCAGAAGGGCTAATAGGTTAGGGATAGAGGTCAGGGGCTGGGTAACAGCGATGAGCATATCATCTGCGAATAGCAGGGCTTTGTGGTGGACTCCAGCGTATTCTATGCCTGAGATATCTTCCTGCTGCCTAATGGCTATGGCTAGCGGCTCCAGGGCTAAGATGAAGAGCAGGGGCGAAAGGGGGCACCCCTGTCTAGTGCCCCTTTGTATTTGGAAATGTTTAGAGGCATGGCCCATGTATCTGACGTTAGCAGTGGGTGTAGAATAAAGCATTTTGATCCAGCTGAGGAAGTGGGGGCCGAAGCCCCACTTGGTCAGGGCATATTCTAAGTAACTCCATGAGAGGGTATCAAAGGCTTTGTATACGTCCAGTGATAGAAGGAGGCCAGGTATTTTACGGGAGTGGAGGAGGTGTATTAGATGCGCTGCTCGTCTGGTATTGTCGCTGGCTTGTCTGCCTGGCACAAATCCCACTTGGTCTTTATGTATGACTTGAGGGAGAAAAGAGTTTAATCTGTTTGCCAATATTTTCCCTAGGATTTTGAGGTCTGTGTTGATGAGCGAGATAGGGCGGAATTGATGGGCCTGTGGGGTTGGCTGCTCAGTTTTGGGTATCATCGAAACTGTAGCCTGTAACATGGAGGTTGGGGGTGTCGAACCACTGCGTAGTGCGTTAAAGCATGATGCCAAGGTGGGGGCCAGTAGGTCTGCGTATTTGCGGTAGTATGTACCTGAAAATCCATCCGGCCCCGGTGTTTTATTTGGTTTTAGAGACTTGATTGCCTGCAAAACGTCTAGAGTGGAGATCTCTGAGTTAAGGGTCTCGATGCTCGGCTGTGGAAGGGGGCCAACGGGAGGCTAGAGAAGAAGTTGTCGGCTATTTCGCTAGGAAAGGGTGACGATTGCGTATATAACTTAGAGAGGAAGGATGAAAAGATGTCAGTGATAGTTTTGGGGTTGGCTGTGACTGTGCCAGACTGTGCGTACCAGTTTATTTTTAAAAAATTTAAAAACAGATCAGTGGTGTATAACCACTCATTGGGTCAGAAAACTTCACCAAAAATGAAAAAACACAGCCAGCCCCTTGTTTTACAAGCTACCTGATTCCAGGTACAGGGGTATGCAGAGATAAGATGCACTAAGCTGGTGACAAGGCGCACGCCTCTGTCATTTAGCGTCCCTCTCCGCAATAGCTTACTGGCTAGTGCTCTAAAAGATACCGAGCCTGCTGCACACAGACAATCCCGCCGCGTCCAGCGAGCGTCGTGCGCTGTGACGTCACTCCGTGGCTCCGCCCAACGTTTCGTTGCCCTAGCAACTCCTCAGGGGCTACGGAGGCACGAAGAGTGACGTCCTTTATCCTCTATTCTGCGAGCTATGCACCTGCGTTCCATAATCAAGCTCATAGCTAGATCCTATTCCGAACTGATTGGAGGCCTAGGATCCGCCCCCCCCTCGCTCTGTGCAATAATGCAGCAAGTCTATAGGCTGCTGGGAATTTGAATTCCTCCTATCTCACTGTTTCTATGCAGATTCTTAGCTTCATGCAGCAACCCCTGCATACCCTTTACATGATATTATGCAGCAACCCTTGCATACCCTTAGCATGGTGTCATATTTACCTATTAGCTAATACTGCAGCAGGTCTATAGGCTGCTGGGATTTGAATTCCTCCTATCTCACTGTTTCTATGCAGATTCATAGCTTCATGCAGCAACCCCTGCATACCCTTTACATGATACAGCAACCCCTGCATACCCTTAGCATGATGTCTTAATTACCCATTAGCTAATAATGCAGCAAGTCTATAGGCTGCTGGGATTTGAATTCCTCCTATCTCACTGTTCCTATGCAGATTTATAGCTTCATGCAGCAACCCCTGCATACCCTTTACATGATTCCATACAGCAACCCCTGCATACCCTTAGCATGGTGTCATATTTAGAATTTTTGTGCGTGCACTAGCATACTCATAGGCTCCATGCCCTTTCCACATATCACTCTTCTTATCATAAGTGTTATATAACCCCATTCTCCATTCCTTTAGGTGATTCCCCTTTTCCTCACATACCCCCCCCCCCCACCCTCCCCCCCCCCCCCCACCACCACCCATTCTAATAGCAGTCCTCCCCAGCTGACCAATGTTACCCATTAGCTATAAAACAGTTTAAATCTATATCTACATTATGACCCCCAAAGTGCCCATCAGCATTTCTTCCTCCTCAAAATCTGCCGCAACAGCACTCAATACCCTCGCTGTGTTTGGGGTAAAGAAGGTGCTGAGTGACAGGGTGCTGGTGTCGCCCGCTGGGGCTGGAGAACTGCACTCCTCCTCCTGCTCCCCAGGCAGTGCTGGGCGGCTGCTGCTGCTCTTGCGAACAGGAGTGGTGGCGGGGGTGGAGGACTCTGTTCCAGAGCTAATGGTGGCCTGCTCATCCACCATCAGTTCCACCACAGAATCTGCATCCTTCTCCTCAATAGGACGGCTACGACCTGGTGGTGGGAGGAACATCTGGGCCACACGCTGCTGCTGCTGTGTCTCTGCAGCGTGACTCCCAGCTGTTGGGCGGCCAAGGCGTCCACAGCCAGTGGCGAATGGCAGAATAGCTACTGGTGCAGACGCAGAACTGCGCATGGTGGTGGTGGCGCGGCTGCCACACCCACAACCTCCTCTCTTGGCGATGCCCTTGCTGCCCCTGCCCAGACCGCAGCTGCCAGTGCCAGACATTGTATATTTTTAATATTATACAAATGAAAAAAAAAACGTATGTATGTAAAGGTGGGTGGGACAAGTGGGGTACTTTAATGGGGTGGGACTGGTGGTGGTGGGTGTGTGAGGTGACGGACAGGTGTACTCTACAGCAGAGATCGGTGTAGCGCTAACGAGATAGTGTGCACTACGCACACAAAGACCCTAGCTGACGCTGACTGACGGTGTCCCTATACACAGACTACAGTACAAGTCAGCAAATACACAATAGAAGTAATAAACAATAGGACGGGTGTAGAACTAACGAGAGGGTGCGGACAGCGCAGACGTGCACTGACTGCGCACACAAAGACCCTAGGTAACACGGTGACGGACGGTACCTATACACAGACTAGAGTACACTACAGTACTAACTAAACAATAGAAGAATCTAGCTAAACAATACAACAGGTGTGACTAGATTACTGAGAGCAGATACAGCAGGACAGGTATAGCAGTAAAGCTGGGCCTTGCTAACTATAAAATAGTACAATATCTATCTAACACAGAAGTAGTACAGTAAGGACAGGTGAGAGCACAGGTGAGGTGAGGTAACTAGAGACTAGAGCAAGAGCACAGAGCAGGGCAGGCACAGGGCCTAGCTGCTGGCTGCAGGCCTGCAGCAGCAGCACCAGTGACAGACTCTCCCTCCCTAGTCCCTAATAACACAACCTAAACTGCCTAAAATACAATCTATCTACAATACAAAGCAATACAGTTGAAGATCAAGTGTTGGAGTGTAAAAACGCTAGGTTTAGAACAATAGCAATGCACTTGCACACAGACAAAAAGCACTGGAGCAGTCTCTCAGTACAATCAGTCAGTAAGTCGCAAGGAGGACGAGTGAGGCAAGATGGCGTCCGCTATTTATAGAGGGGGGCTTGGCCAGGCTCCCCCTCTGTGATTGGCTACAGTCAGAGGGCTTGGAGCCCTCTGATTCGCTTGTGAGGACTCGAGGTGATGTCTGTCGTGACGCTATCTGAGCTCGTGACGCTATCCGAGCTCGGATAGCTAGGATATCTCCGGATAGCTGCTTGCTATCCGAGTGCGCTCGGATAGCACAGCCCGGATAGTTAATACTATTCGAGCTCGGTATTCGAGCTCGAATAGTGAAAAAAGAGCTAGGATATCCGAGTAACTCGGATATCCTAGCTCAGATGAGCACCACTATCCGGTGCTCTGCACAGAGAAGACCAGAACTATATACAGCAGAGGTGGTGCGATCGGGGCTGGAGAGAGTAATATTCATATGCTTTACAGCGCCGATGATTCTCCCGGGATGGGGGGGTCACCTATACCAGGGAAACCTGGCTAATCTATACAGGGGCATCTATGCCTGGCTTTCTATACTGGGGATACTTATACCTAGATACCTATACTGAGGCACCTATACCTGGCTTACCGATACTGTGGTACCTACACCTGGCAACCTATACTGGAGAACTTATAGCTGTTAAACCTATATTGGGGCACCTATGGCTGGCTAACCTCCACAGGGGCACCTATATCTGGCTAACCTATACTCAAGGGGCACCTATATCTGGCTATCTGTACTGGGGACACTTATACCTGGCTACCTAGACTGGAGCACCTATACCTAGTGGGGGCACCTATACCTGGATACCTATATTGGGAGCACCTATACCTGGATACCTATACTAGGGGCTAAATACCACATCACAAATAACGCTTTTGAGCCCACGGGTGGGGGGGATTGGGAGTGCAATTTTTACACCCTTGCCCTGAAAGAAATTTAGCCTAGAAACTGCCGTTTTGGAAGCTTAGCTTCCAATGCGCACTCTGCATCACGCACACAGGGAGACATGGGGGTATTTTCACGACCAGATTCAGCACATGTGCCATGCAGGGTATGTGTGTCAGCTTTCCCAAATTCAACGCAGAAATGAGATTGCTGCCGTTGTCACACACCACATTGCCGATCTCAAGCTTGTGCGGGGTCAGCCATTGCTCCACCTGTTTGTTAAGAGCAGCCAGGAGAGCTGCTCCAGTGTGACTCTCCGCTTTCAGGCAAGACATGTCTAACACTGCGTGACATCGTCGTACCTGGCATGCAGCATAGTCCCTGGGGTGCGGGGACTGTAGCTGGAGAGGAGATTGCGGCACCAGCCAAGGAGGAGGAGGATGACGACAGCGAAGAGGTGGTAGCAGGCGAAGAGGAGGTGGCTGGAGGCCTGCCTGCAAGCCGTGGAGGTGTGACAAGTCGGTCCGCTGCGCAGCCACGTACTCCCTGCTTGCTGCCATCGGTCACCAGGTTGACCCAATGGGCTGTGTACGTAATGTAGCGGCCCTGCCTGTGCTTGGCAGACCAGGCATCCGTGGTCAGGTGGACCCTTGACCCAACGCGCTTCGCAATAGATGACACCACTTGCCTCTCAACTGCACGGTACAGTTTGGGTATGGCCTTTTGTGAAAAATAATTGCGGCCTGGTATCTTCCACTGCGGTGTACCAATGGCCACAAACTTACGGAAAGCCTCCAACTCCACCAGCTTGTATGGTAATAGCTGGCGAGCTAATAGTTCCGGCACGCCAGCTGTCAGACGCCGGGCAAGAGGGTGACTGGCAGACATTTGCTTCTTACGCTCCAATACTTCCTTCACAGACAGCTGGGTACTGCTGTGGGCAGAGGAGAAGGAACCGCTCAAGGGAAGAGGCGGTGTGGAGGAGGGTGGCTGTGAAGGTGCAAGGGAGAAAGCGGATGAAGACGATGCACCTGAAGGAGGAAGAGGAGAAGGAGGGTGGCTTTTTTTTTGGTGCTGCTTTTCCTCAGGTGTTCTTGCCATAGCTGTTTGTGCCTTCTCTCCAGGTGCCTTCGTAAGGCACTTGTCCCTACATGAGAGTTGGCCTTTCCACGGCTCAATTTTTGCTGGCAGAGACAACAGATGGCTTTGCTCTGATCTGAGGCACACATGTTAAAAAATTTCCAAACCGCTGAGCCCCCCTGGGGTGATGGCGCTACGGTGGCATCAGCAGCTGACGTTGAAGGGCATGTTGGCTGGCTGTCCATAGCTGGCGATACATGGCGCCGGACACTGCCCCCAGCTGTTTCTGAGGACGAGCTCCCTCTGCTTCTATCATGGAGTCGTCTCCTCCTACTCCTCTCTGACTCCCCCTCTGAACTGTCCCCCTGGTCATCTCCTCTACTGGGAACATACGTGGCATCCGTATAATCGTCATCATAATCCTCCTGCCCAGCTTCGCTTTCCTCAGACACCTCCTCAACTGCACCAACTTCAGGTGGTTCATCATTCCCCTCCTCACACGTTACGTCCATACTATCGCCACCTAACTCAGACGTATGAGGTGGGGTAACTGCGCCTTCTTCTTGTTGTTGCAGTAGTGGCTGTGAATCAGTGATTTCATCACCACCACCAAATAACTCCTGCGAAGTGTCAAATGCAGCAGATGTGGTGCTTGTATTAGCGCTGGTGGCACTGGCTGCGGGAGATGAGGTCTTCTGTGTTAAATACTCAACCACGTCCTGACAATTTTCTGAGCACTGTATTTTGGGACAGGTCCGCATGAAATCACAGCAACACCACCTCGCACAGACCTGCCCAGTGCCTGGTGGCCTTCCTCTGGGTCTGCCTCTACCTCTTCCTCTACCTGGTTTGTCCATTTTGTCCATCTCGGGGGGATGCTAGGTATATGCAGTGAGCTGGGTTCACTCAACACAACAGGTAGTTATATGCAGTGAGGTAGGTTCACTGAACAGTAAAGGTACTTAGATGCAGTGAGGTGGGTTCACTGAACAGTAAAGGTACTTAGATGCAGTGAGGTGGGTTCACTCTACACAACAGGTAGTGAGATGCAGTGAGCTGGGTTCATTGAACAGTAAAGGTACTTAGATGCAGTGAGGTGGGTTCACTCAACACAACAGGTAGTGAGATGCAGTGAGGTGGGTTCACTAAACAGTAAAGGTACTTGGATGCAGTGAGGTGGGTTCACTCAACACAACAGGTAGTGAGATGCAGTGAGCTGTGTTCACTGAACAGTAAAGGTACTTAGATGCAGTGAGGTGGGTTCACTCAACACAACAGGTAGTGAGATGCAGTGAGGTGGGTTCACTGAACAGTAAAGGTACTTAGATGCAGTAAGGTGGGTTCACTCAACACAACAGGTAGTGAGATGCAGTGAGCTGGGTTCACTCAACACAACAGGTAGTTAGATGCAGTGAGCTGGGTTCACTCAACACAACAGGTAGTTAGATGCAGTGAGCTGGGTTCACTCAACACAAAGCTGGGTATATGCAGTGATGAGGTGGGTTAAGTAAACACAACAGGTACTGGGTATATGCAGTACTGGATAGTACAATGTGCAGCTCCCTGTCACACACACAGGCAGTCACTGAATGTACTGGGCTGCTGGCAGTGGCACACACACTATCAATTAGCAATGTTGTGCATGCAACAAAAGTGTCAGTTTGACACACAGAAAAAAATAAAAAAAATAAAGGATGAGCTCTGAAAAGAGGGGTGCTATAAAAGCAATAATAATCAGCCAGGAGCAAGCTAAGCAGCCAAGAACCTAACTAATCTGTCCCTAGAAGAACAAGTCTGCAGCAGCTGTCCCTAGTCTGTCTCTAGCAGGCACACGAGTGAGGCTAATGGCCGCCGGAGCCTGCCATATATAAGGGGGGGGGGGGCTCCAGGGCTTAGTGTAGCCTGAATGGCTACAATGTGCCTGCTGACTGTGATGCAGAGGGTCAAAGTTGACCCTCATAGTGCATTATGGGGCGAATTGAACTTTCGCGATAGTTCGCTTGGTCCAGGCGAACGTGAACCCCCAAAGTTCGCCGCGAACCGTTCGCTACATCTGAAGGTGGGTTGCAAGACCAGTAACCACAGTATAAAAACAAGTGAGAAAATCCCATCCCCACTTGGGTTCTTTGTCTTCAAATGTATGGGTCGCACTCCAGAAAAAACAAATGTTTGGGTACACAAAACAAACAATTGACAGCAACCTCTGCTAGGGGCAGGGCCGGCCCGCCCATGAGGCGGGGTGAAACTTTTGCCTTAGGCAGCACTCCTGGGGGGGCAGCACCCGCCCATCCGTGGGTGTGGGGGGCCGCCCGAGCTGGAAGGGATAGCGGGCAGGAAGGGGGTATTGGGCCTAGCGGTGGGGAGGGGGGGTCGGACCCCCCCTCCCTCGCCTGGGTCCCCCGTCCTCCGCTCCCCTCCAGCTTTAAAAAGTTACGTCACTGACTGCAGCTATAAGAGGCAATGGGCGGGATCACTCACCTCTTCCTCATTCCAGCGTGCGCTCCACTGACGTCACTTCCTGCGGCGTAGCAGAAAGTGACATCAGTGGAGTGCAGGCTGGAACGAGGAAGAGGTGAGTGATCCCCGTCCGTTGCCTCTTACAATAGCTGCAGCCAGCGACATAACTTTTTAAAGCTGGAGGGGAGCGGAGGACGGGGGACCCAGGCGAGGGAGGAGGGGGGTCCGACCCCCCTCCCCGCCGCTAGGCCCAATACCCCCTTCCTGCCCGCTATCCC
Organism: Hyperolius riggenbachi; assembly: GCF_040937935.1. Taxonomy (NCBI): domain Eukaryota; kingdom Metazoa; phylum Chordata; class Amphibia; order Anura; family Hyperoliidae; genus Hyperolius; species Hyperolius riggenbachi. The sequence goes on along the minus strand of NC_090656.1, from coordinate 53,852,110 downwards.
CTCCAGCTCAGGCGTTCCCTCACACCCACGGCTTGGGGGGGGGGCGACAATCTCTTTAAAGCTTGCCTCAGGCGGCAAAAAGTCTAGGGCCGGGCCTGGCTAGGGGGCTGTAAACAATATCACTGGGAGGGAGATGGCTCCTCAAAAAATAACCATGGATGTAATAAATATAAAATGGCTTACCTCTAACAAGAAGGGGCAACGCCAATATAGGAAAGAAATTTTAATAATCAGACACACAAACGATAACGCGTTTCGCGGAGCACAGTCTGCTTCCTCCGTTCAAATAAAGCCGTGTCTGGGTAGCCAAGGTGCAAAGCTTGGAGCGCTTAAAATCTTTTAGGCGCGTTATCGTTTTTGTGTCTGATTATTAAAATTTCTTTCCTATATTGGCGTTGCCCCTTCTTGTTAGAGGTAAGCCATTTTATATTTATTACATCCATGGTTATTTTTTGGGGCGCCTTCTCCCTCCCAGTTATACTCGTGTCGGCTTTTACTCACCATTGGCGTGCTGATCCCTTGTCATGTACCTCCGATAGCTTCCCCAGTGTCTTCCATATCCCTAAGCAGATTTGCTTCTCCCTCGGCAATGACATGTTCCCTGGGGATCGTTGTTGATGACGCCAGGGTCACACAGCGTCATCAACTTCTGGCGGGAAACTGGAGAAAGGCGCTATACAAATACTGTCATTACTGCCATTATTTTATTTTTCTATTGAATTCAATACAGTAACCTGGATTGAATACAATATTAAAAAAAAAGGAAGTACAAAAAAATGCTTGAAAATGATTTGCAATGAATTGAACCACTTTTTGAAAAGAAATCCTGGGGAGATTGAATGCCACTTTAAAGACACTGCATTAAACATATCTGTATCGGAAATAAACTTATGAGATAACAAATGTTGGGCTTGATTCACAAAGCGGTGATAACCCAGTTATCACGCCTAAAAGACTTTAGGCGTGATGACCTTTTCACCACTGAGTTATCACCGCTTTTTCCTGCTCTTCGCGCGAAGTTACCGCGCGCGCAAAGTCCCATAGGGTTTAATGGGAGCTTTGCGCGAAGCGTCGGGTGCTGCGCGCGCACTTACGCGCGTACGCGCATACGCGTGGTAACTTCACGCGAGTTTCTTCTTATCATGCCTAAAGTGAGTTTAGGCGTGATAAGGGCCTTTTCACCAGCGTGCAAACACTTTGCACCGCTTGGTGAATCAAGCCCGTTATGTGTAGTACAGATATTAAATAGAATGTTAGTAGCAAAGAAAAGAGTATCATGCTGTTTTCCTGTACAGAAAAAGTTAAAGAAGAGTTGCTATCTATGCAAAAGAGCTTCTCTGAGCTAGTCGACTAACTTGGTTGAAAAAGTTCCTTGGTCAAACTCTGTCCTGTTTTCTGAAGCACTTACAGTGAACTAGAGATGAAGCACCCTCATGTATTTGACCATATACAGTATATCAGTAGGAACATTAGAGAAAACACCTACTCTGCTCTCTGTTTCATTCTTCACTGTTTAGCCTGCTTGTTATCAGCTCTGATAAAATCCCTGACTGAGCATTCAGTCTGGCTTTGCTCAGGAATCATTATAGCTGAGTCTGCCCCCTTCTGGCTCTGCTATAATGACTCCGCTATAATGATTCCTGAGCAAAGCCAGACTGATTGCTCAGTTGGGGATTTTATCAGGGCTGGTAACAAGCAGGCTGAGCAGTGAAGAATGAAACAGAGAGCAGGGTAAGTGTTTTCTCTAATGTTCCCATTGATATATATGGTAAAATACATGAGGGTGATTTTTCTCTGGTTCACTTTAAACTGTCAAGAAACAATGAGAGACAGCTTGAGATAAGGTTTTACTGCAGGAAGGTTCAAAGGGTCATTAGTTCTGCTTAGTTTTACAGCTTAAATTAGAGACTGTGGATTCTAAACTGTACTGTGGCAGTCTGATGCAATGTTATAAATAAAGCTATATAACTGAAAATAAGTTTGCTTTGCTAGCACTATTAATGTTCTATTTATTATCCTGTTCTATTTATTAGCCATACTACACATACAACTCATTATATCGTAAGTTTATTTTCACTTTAGATTTGCTTTAACCTCCCCGGCGTTCTATTGAGATCGCCAGGGAGGCTGCGGGAGGGGTTTTTTTTAATAAAAAAAAAACTATTTCATGCAGCCAACTGAAAGTTGGCTGCATGAAAGCCCACTAGAGGGCGCTCCGGAGGCGTTCTTCCGATCGCCTCCGGCGCCCAGAATAAACAAGGAAGGCCGCAATGAGCAGCCTTCCTTGTTTGGCTTTCCTCGTCGCCATGGCGACGAGCGGAGTGACGTCATGGACGTCAGCCGACGTCCTGACGTCAGCCGCCTCCGATCCAGCCCTTAGCGCTGGCCGGAACTGATTGGTCCGGCTGCGCAGGGCTCAGGCGGCTGGGGGGACCCTCTTTCGCCGCTGCTCGCGGCGGATCGGCGCAGAGCAGCGGCGATCAGGCAGCACGCGCGGCTGGCAAAGTGCCGGCTGCGTGTGCTGCTTTTTATTTGAGGAAAATCGGCCCAGCAGGGCCTGAGCGGCAGCCTCCGGCGGTGATGGACGAGCTGAGCTCGTCCATACCGCTCAGGAGGTTAAAGGAACTGTAGCAAGAGGGCTATTGAGGCTGCCATATTAATTTCCCTTTAAGCAATACCAGTTTCCTGGCTGTCATGCGGATCCTCTGCCTAATACTTTTAGCCATAGACCCTGAACAAGCATGCAGCGGATATGTTTCTGACATCATTGTCAGATGTGACACAATTATCTGCATGCTTGTTTCAGGTGTGGGATTCACTTTCACTTTATGCAAAGCTGAAATAATTCTGTAATCTGTTTTCCTCTGCAGTATGTGGCTAATATCTCTGGCTGTCCCTACGATGCTCTGTTAGACTGCCTAATGGAGAAAACTGAAGAAGAAATCACCGAGATGTGTAATGCCATGGTAGGATGCTGACCACAATGTGACCTCACCTGTCTTATATTGTTACATCTTATAATTGACCAGCTTTGAGTGAAATGTGATCTTCAAATGCAAGGGCTTGAGAGGTAGGGCGAATGGTAGTGTGGTTAAAAGTGACATTCACATCTGGAAGGTTCAGGGATGGCCAGGGTTGAAAGATCATAAATTACGTTTTGCCCAGATTTAGTTTGAGGAACCTAGCAGACATCCAGGAGGAAATGGCTGATAGGCAGGAGGGGAGACCTTGTCCATGGTAGTGATGGATATGTCAGGGGTGTGGAGGTAGATCTGGGTGTCATCTGCATACAGATGATAATTAAACCCATGGAGGAGATAACCTTGCCAATGGAGGATGTGTATAGGGAGAACAGTAGGGGGCCAAGGACCGAGCCTTGGGGGACTCCTACCGAGAGGTGGTTGGGGGTGGATGAGGACTCATTGAATGAGGTTGTGAAGGTGTGGTTGGAGAGGTAGCATGAAATCCAGGCCACAGCGAGGTCATGAATGCCCATGGACTAGAGGGACTGGAGGAGTAGGGGATGGTCCACTGTGTCAAAAGCTGCTGAAAGGTCAAGGAGGAGAAGAATGGAGTACTTGCCTTTAGCCTTTGCTAAGTCAAGGTCATTGTCCACTTTGGTGAGAGCTGATTCAGTTCAGTGGGCAGGCCGAAATTCAGATTGCAGTGGGTCTAGCAGGGAGTTGGCATTGAGGTACTGGGTCAGGCGTTTGTGAAACAGACGCTCAAGGAGTTTTGAGGCAAAGGGGAGGAGGGAGATAGGGCGGTATTTGGACGGTAGTAGACGGGTTGAGGGAGGGTTTCTTGAGCTGGGGTAGTACAGTGGCCTACTTGAGGGGAATGTGCCTGTGGATAGGCTGAGGTTAAACAGGGAAGTGAGGACTGGGGCCAAATTCGGGAAGTGAGAACAGGGTAAGTCAGAAGGGATGGGATCAAGGGGGGAGGTAGTGGTATGGGAAGTCTGCAGTAGGTGGTTGACTTTCTCAATGGTAGTAGGACTGAATGAGGTGAGTGGAGGATAAGATGGTGGAGGAGCTGGATGGGAGGTGAGGATTGAAGGCTGGATATTTCCTGACGAATGAAGACAATTTTGTTGGTTAAGTGGGTGGCTAAATACTTGGCAGAGAGGGTGGAAACAAAGGGTGGGGGGAGTGGGTTTAAGCAGGGAGTTGAAAGTGGCAAAGAATATGCCGGGGGTTGGAAGCTTGTGCTCTGATGAGATTAGTAAAGTATTCTTGCTTAGCATCAGCAAGGGCAGTGTGGAAATGTAGCAGGTTAGCCTTATACTGTAGGAAATCCTGTTTAACTGGCAAATGTGTAACACCATCAATTGTTGGTTAACAGATCGGCAGTCCTGATTAGCTCTTGCACACTTCCTTCTAGCTGAATCAAAGTTGTATAATTTTATTTCCTCTTTTTCCTTTCTCTGTTTCAGATATCAAACCAGTAATTTGTATGCCCCAAACTTGATGACTTTAATGTTGAGGGTGTATAGTTGCATCATAGTTTGCAAATAAAATATAGAAAGATAAATGCAAACAGAGAACAGATAAATAGGGCCTGTGCCCACTGACACAGTTATGTCTGCTTTTCAGTTACACATAAATGTTATTAAAGCTGAAAAGCAGACAGAAGCGGACACAACTGCGTTATTGGCAGGAATGTGAGGGGGGGTTCTGGGTGCCCAAGCACCCCCCTCTTTAAGTTCCCATAAAAAGGCAGCAATAAGCACCGCCCCTTCCTGTGGGAAGCCCCGACTACACCCGCATAAAGCTCCTCCCCATCTGAGACACTTTGGAGTATAGAGGTGCCATACAGGAATCCTAGTTTAACCATTTCCACAGCTGTGTGGGAGCAGGTAAGATAGTGTCTGTCTGACAGCAGTGACCTCTCCCTCCCCCAGTATCCACAGTGACCTCTCCCTCATCCTTTCATCCACAGGGACTTCTCCCTCCACATAGGATCCACACTGACCTCTCCCTCCCCAGCATTAGCACTGCAGTGATCCTGCCTCCCCCAGCACCCACACTGACCCCTCCTTCCCCCAGCACTCACATTGACTTTCCTCTCCCCCAGCAGCCCCCTTCCTGTCCTCAGCAGTATGCTTCCTGTTCCCTGCAGCACCCATAGTGACCTCCTCCAGCACCTAAACAGACCTATCCCTCCCCCAGCACCCCCAATCACTTCTTGCAGCACCCACACTGACCTCTACTTCTCCCAACATCCACCCCTCCCCCCCATAGCTGGAACCAAGTACTCATGCTGCACCCAGGTCTGACATTGCACCCAGTACTCACACCTGCACACAGCCTCCACATGGCCCCCACTATCTGCTCCAAGCATCCACTTAACCAGTACCTGCACCCAAAGTATCTGCATTCAAAACCCATGTGGCGCCCAAAGCCCACCCATAGCCAGCACCCAGTACAGGCATGGCACCAGGTATTCACACCCATTTCACACCCAGTACCTGCACCCATCACCCACATGACATCCAGTATGTGCACCCAGATCTCACTTGGCACTAAGTACTTGCAATTAACACCCGCATGATGCTCAATACCCTCTCCCACCCAGAACCCACATGACACCTAGCAACTGTGTTCAGCACCCACATGACAACCAATACCCCATAGCCAGAAATGAGGGGGAGGGGGGGGAGGAGCGTTTGTGAGGCCCCTTTTTTAAATGTGAGCATCCCCCACTTAAGGGGCCTGATTCACAAAGCGGTGCTAACAGTTAGCACCCTGGTGAAAAGCCCTTTATCACGCCTAAACTCAGTTTAGGCATGATAAGTTTAGGTGTGATAAGTTTAGGCATGATAAGTTTAAGCACCAACTGCGTTAGCACCGCAGTGCACAGCTGATCAAAAGTTTTGCGCTAGCGAAGTCTGGTGCATTTCGCATAGAGTTTAATGGCGCTGCTTTGTGTGCGGGACTTTGCACGCTATCTACACTTATCTAAACTTAGCATGCCTAAACTTATCACACCCTAACTTATCACACCTAAACTTATCACGCCTAAACTGGCTTTTCACCAGTGTGGTGCAAAGGCTATCATGCCTAAAGTCTTTTAGGCGTGATAACTGAGTTATCACCGCTTTGTGAATCAGGCCCAATGAGCCTCTGCATGGCCCTGGTTAGTGGGCTCAGTCCCATAGTGAGAGGTGGAGAACAAAATGGAAAACAGAACAAAAGGAACATGAGAGCGGAGAAAAAAAGATTGAAAAAAATAGAAAATACTGTACACAAAATATTCTGTATTTTCTAAATTCTGACCCTTTATGTATATTTACATCGTGACATTGGCTACACTATGTAGTGAATTACTGATTCAGGACGAAATTGGTCGCATGTATCGATCAGACATGCTGCCAGATGTAGGGCCGACTTGCTGGTGCACGGTAGTAACACCGTGTGATATCGGGACGAGCGATGAACACAACAGAACCCCCAGCACTGTCCCCTCTAGTGTAAAATGTGCCCCATGCAGTGACACTCGTCCACGTTACGCTGGCAACCACATGTATGAGGACGGACACTGATGAGTAAAGTATACTACACAGGGCACCAGGGGGCACATTTTACACTGGGGGGGGGGGGGGGGGCGTGCCGGGGGCATTGGGGGGAGGATGCAGCATTACAGGTTAATTCCTGAGAGATTTCATGTTTAAATTGATCAGGAATCGGCCCGCCGTGTATGGACAGGCAGCTAATCTCTCTCCTGTCAGATTCAATCAGAGAGAGATGTGTCTCTTGGTTGATCTGCCCATACACCGTCTCAGTTTTCAGATAAAATAATATGTGTATACTTTGTGCTCACCAACTTCAAGGGGATGTCAGAGTTGCCTGGATATCAGTTTACAATACTTGGGATGTTCCTGCACCCAAGGCCCCTGCCTGTATTCTTAAAGTGAATGGGAACCGCATTAAAAAAAATGAAGCAAATACTTACCTAAGGAGAGGGAAGGCTCTGGGTCATATAGAGCCTTGCATCTCCTTTCTCGGTTCCCTGTATCCTGTGCTGGCTCCCCCTCGTTTCAATCCCCCCCACCCCCCGAAAGGGTATTTGGAAGTCTTCGGGAGCTGTGTCCTCCCGAAGACGTGCGGCTCCATACTGCACATGCGTGAGCGTGCAAGAGAGCGTGCTTGTGCAGTTGCAGTACAGGGCCGCCCTTCTTCAGGAGCACTCAGGCTCCCTGAAGACTTCTGAAGCCTCCTTCGGTCGGATAAAGCAGTATTTGACTAAATTTGTCAAATACTGCTACCGGGCGAGCCAGCACTGGAACGAGGGGACCAGGAGAGGAGCGGGAAGGCTCTATAGGACCCAGAGCCTTCCCTCTCCTTGGGTAAGTATCTGTCTCATTTTTTTAAATGCGGTTTCCATTCACTTTAACCAACCACTTCAGGTTCCGGGCTTTTACCCCTTGAGATTCCTGACAATTTTGCTGCTTTGACTGTGTCAGTGTTGATAAAGCAATAACTTTTTATATCTTATGCCATCAAACTGATACATTAATAGTTTTTTTCAGAACAATCTAGGCTTTCTTTCCATTCTTTTTTTTTTCAGGAATGGTTTAATTTTACATACATTTTATCGGGGAAATGTAGGTGTAAGCACAACAATTACACAATTACATGAGAAGTCACTAAGACCAGGGTCACACTTAGCAGAATCGCATGAGTTGTCCCCATAGAACACATTGAAAAACTCATGCGATCCTGCTAAATGTGACCCTGGCCTAAGATTTGTACCTCATGCGGTATTTCATGCGTTATTTGCTGGATCATTGCAGTGCAGGGAGAATGGATGAAAGATGTGATAAAGATAGCATTGGCTGATTGGCTGATTGATACTGACAGCTCCAGGCTGGAGACACCAAACATCTCACTTGTGTTACCGCATGTGATAATCTCTGTGAATTCACATTTACTGACCGCTCCAGGCTGGAGACACCGAACATCTCACTTGTGTTACCGCATGTGATAATCTCTGTGAATTCACATTTACTGACAGCTCCAGGCTGGAGACACCGAACATCTCACTTGTGTTACTGCACAGGGCCGTGCAGAGGATTCTCAAGGGGGGGTGCTCAAATTTGAAAAAGGGGCCCTAATCGATAAATCGTGCTAAATTGTGTATGTAATACCCCTTCTCCAGAAAGCACTAGGCAGTCTTAACCCCCACCCCCACCCCCACCACACACACACACACACACACACACACACACACACACACACACACACACACACACACACACACACACACACACACACACACACACACACACACACACACACACACACACACACACACACACACACACACACACACACACACACACACACACACACACACACACACACACACACACACACACACACACACACACACACACACACACACACACACACACACCTTTATAGAAGTATCAGGCAGACTTTGTGTCTTCTTCCAACCAACTTCTTTGGTGCCACCACCCTCAGATCAGCAGTCATAGGTGCGCACTATTAGAGTGGGCACAGTGGAGCCTGATGTAGGCATGGAGTCACCTTTCATTACTGGGACCTCTGTCCCTCTAGATCAGCACCCAAGCTTCTTTTCAGGCAAAGAAGCAGTGGTTGCCAATATGCAGTGGTTGCTAAGCATTAGTAGATGCAAAACTGCAGTAAGTGCCAAGGTGCAGTGGGTGCCCAGATGCAGTGGGTGGTAAGACGCAAAGGTCCAGTTTGTGCTAATTTGCAGTGGGTGCCGATGTGCCAAAGTACAGTCCGTGTCAAGCTGCTGTGGGTACCAAGGTCCAGTTTGTATTGGGTGTTTATTTGCAGTGGATGCTATGCTGTATTGGGTGCTGAATGAGTAGCAGATGGTGATAAACAATAGTGGGTGCCATGTGAGTGCTAATTGGTACAGGGAGCCATGTGAGTGTTGGACATGAGTGAGTAGGGAGTGCCATGTGTGGTCTGGATGTGTGCCATGGGAGAGAACTGAGTCTCATATGGGTTCAGACCAAGGGTGGGTACTGGTTGCTATTTGAGTGCTGGCCATGGATGGGTACTAGGTTAGGCTGACCATGTGTCCTCTTTTGCCCGGACAGGTCCACTTTTTCAGACCTGTCCGGGCTGTCCTCCCGGATATTTGATCTGTCCGGAGAGCCGAACACACTTGCAGAGATCCATTTAGGCTGAGATGAGCCGAACACTGCGAGTCAGAGGCAGAAGAACAGCTTGCAGAGATCCATTGAGGCTGAGATGAGCCGAACACTGCGAGTCAGTGGCAGAAGAACAGCTTACAGAGATCCATTGAGGCTGAGATGAGCCGAACACTGTGAGCCAGCAACAGAAGAACTGCTTGCAGAGATCCACTGAGGCTGAGATGAGCCGAATACAGCGAGCCCAAGGCAGAAGAACCATTTGCAGAGATTCTCTGCAAACGGTTCTTCTGCTGCGTGGGCTTGCAGTGTTCGGCTCATCTCAGCCTCAGTGGATCTCTGCAAGTGGTTCTTCTGTCGCTGGCTCACAGTGTTTGGCTCATCTCAGCCTCAGTGGATCTTCTCTCTCTGCAAGCTGTTCTTCTGCAGCTTGGGCTCCCAGTGTTCGGCTCATCTCATTCAGCACCTGACTCAAACGGCTCTTCCTCGGGCTAGGCAGTGAGTCAATCCCTTCCTGCTGCTCTGCTCCACCTCCAGCCGCCCCATCCACTGAGACAGAGCAAATTGCAGAGCAGAGGGGTGGAGACAGCCAGAGACAGCCTGAGTTCAGTGGGACTCACGCTGGGCTGATCACTGGTGCTGTTTGTGTGTGACCTGTGGGAGCAGCTCAGCAGCACAGCCTGAGCCCTGAGTTCAGTCTGTCAGTGTCAGTGAAATTGATTCAAGTCACGCTGGTGCTGTGTGGGCAGCCTGTGGGAGCATAAGGGCCTGAGTTAGCAGTGAAGTCACTCTGCTGTGTGGGCGGCCTGTGGGAGCATAAAGGCCTGAGTTGTTAGCAGTGAAGTCACTGCTGTGTGGCCAGCCTGTGGGAGCATAAGGGCCTGAGTTAGCAGTGAAGTCACTGCTGTGTGGCCAGCCTGTGGGAGCATAAGGGCCTGAGATTCTAAGCTATACTGGGGCCATATTCCTATCTAACCTATACTGTGGCCATATTCCTATCTAACCTATACTGGGGCCATATTCCTATCTAACCTATACTGCGGACATATACCTTGTCCGCACATTTGTGGGGGAATCTGCCAATCTCATTGCATTTTGTGGGAAATTCTTCTGAGAATCTGATTGCATTTTGTGGTTGGCCGGCCCTCGACCATGTGGTCTGGAAAAAAAAAACGTCCCTCCATGCCCACGAAGTTGAACAGCACACTGCTAAGGTCTTGTATATTTGGCCCCACCCATGACCACGCCCACATGCTGTTGTGATCGTCCTCTTTTTTGGAAATCAAAATATGGTCACCCTATACTAGGTGCATATAATGGCTTTGGAACTTTGTGCTGTGTGAGTACTATGCCATGTGGGTGTTGATTATGGGGGTTATAGGGTGTCATGTGGGTCTTAGGTGCAAATACTGAGTGCCAAGTGGGTACTGGGAGCAAGTACATGGTAACATCTGGGTAATGGGTGCTGGCTAGTGCGGTATTTGTTGTCATGTGAGTGCTAAATGCAGAAGCTGGGTGCCATGTGGGATCTGGGTGCTGGCACAGGGTGTCATGTGCATTCTAGCTGTATGGGTTGGTGTCAAGCATCATGTAGGTGTTGATTGCAGTTACTCAAGCCCTTGTGAGTTCTGGGTGCAAGTACTGGATGTCATATGTGAGTGTTTGGTGTTTGTGCTGGGCACCAAGTGGAGGCTTAGTGCAACTGGAACTACTGCAGATGAAGCATGTGGGTGTTGGGTGCAGGTACATTGGTGCGAATACTTGGTGCATTGCCTGCACTAGGTGCTAGCTATGGGTGGGCATCGTGTGTCATGTGGATTCTGAGTGCAGGTACTTTGGGTGCTAGTACTGGTTTATGTGAGTTCAGATAATGTGCAAGTACTGTGCCAAGTGGGTGTGAGTACTGGGTGCCAGCTATAGAGTGAATGATGCAAGTACTAAGTGCCATATGGAGGTCGGATATAAGTATTAGGTGAAAGTTGCTTGGTGCAAGTACTGGGTGCTTGCTATAGTGGGGGTTACTGGTTGAGTGTAATGTGGGTGCTGAATTTTGGTGGTATTGCGGTGGGTGCAGGGAGTGTGAGGTCACTGTGGGTACTGCTATGAATGGCATAGTTGCTGCTAGGGGAGGTAGAGGTCAGTGTGGGTGCTGGTGGAAGGGTAGGTCACTGTGGGTTCTGTGGAAGGAAGAGATCAGTATGAGTGCTGGAGGAAGGGGAGGTCACTGTGGGTGCTGGGAGAGGTCATTGTAGTTATTGGAGGAGGGAGTAGTTGTGGATGCTGTGTGTTGGGAGAGATCAGTGTGGGCGCTGCTTTTGGGATGGGAGGTCCCTGTAAGTGCTGCAGGGGACAGGAGGGTAGCCTCTGGGGGAGGGAAAGATCACTGTGGGTGCTGGGGGAGGGAGAGGTCAGTGTGGGTGCTGGGGTAGGCAGGATCACTGCTAGCTGGGGAGGGAGAGGTCACTGTGGGTGCTAGGTGGAGGGAGAGGTCACTGTGGGTGCTGGGGGAGGGAGAGGTCACTGTGGGTGCTAGATGGAGGGAGAGGTCACTGTGGGTGCTGGGGAAGGAGATGTCACTGTGGGTGCTAGGTGGAGGGAGAGGTCACTGTGGGAGGGAGAGGTCACTGTGGGAGGGAGAGGTCACTGTGGGAGGGAGAGGTCACTGTGGGTGCTAGGCGGAGGGAGAGGTCACTGTGGGTGCTAGGTGCAGGGAGAGGTCACTGTGGGTGCTAGGTGGAGGGAGAGGTCACTGTGGGTGCTAGGTGGAGGAAGAGGTCACTGTGGGTGCTAGGTGGAGGGAGAGGTCACTGTGGGTGCTAGGTGGAGGGAGAGGTCATTGTGGGTGCTAGGTGGATGGAGAGGTCACTGTGGGTGCTGGGGAGGGAGAAGTCACTGTGGGTGCTAGGTGGATGGAGAGGTCCCTGTGGGTGAGGGAGAAGTCACTATGGGTGCTTAGGGAGGTAGAGGTCAGTATGGGTCCTTGGTGGAGGGTGAGGTCAGTATGCCACACTAGGATTCCTATCCAGGCCTCTTCACCTGAAAGTGCCCCAGGCGGAGGCGGAGCTTCTCGCGGGTGGGCGGGGCTTATCGCGGTAGGGGGCATGGCTTATTTTGCGTGATCAGAGGGGCCTTTTTTGCTGATTTTAAAAAGGGGGGGGGGGTGCCTGGGCACCCAGAGCACCCCCCTCTGCACGTGCCTGTTACTGCATGTGATAATTTCTGTGAATTCACATTTACTGATAGCTCCAGGCTGGAGACACCGAACATCTCACTTGTGTTACCGCATGTGATAATCTCTGTGAATTCACATTTACTGACAGCTGCAGGCTGGAGACACCGAACATCTCACTTGTGTTACCGCATGCGATAATCTCTGTGAATTCACATTTACTGACAGCTCCAGGCTGGAGACACCGAACATCTCACTTGTGTTACCGCATGTGATATAATCTCTGTGAATTCACATTTACTGAGGTATTTAGCTCACAACTTGGTAATATACATCATTGGTTGGTAATTTCAGTTTTTCATGCGGTCACAGCCTTAGTGAATTGACATTTCATAAAATCTTCAGTAAAATCATCTGTTTTCTGCTTTAATGAGTGCGATAAGGCTTTGTGAATTGAGCCCATAGTCACATGTTTATGCCCTGCTTACAGAATAATCATTGTCCTTTGCTTTAACTCACATTAGTCACTGTTAGCTTTACCAATCTGTGTGGATGGACATGTCCTACCCAATCCGGTGGAAGAGCTGCTGGTTGCTGGGGACATGAACGCCGTCCCGTACATCATCGGACTGAATGACCAGGAGTTTGGCTGGATGATTCCAAAGGTGAGAGTGCTGACATCTGTGGCGTCCCCGAATACAGGGACTGTCCAAGCTGAGTCTATACAAGGAAACTCCAGAAGATGGGGAAGTGGTAGGACCAGTGGCCTAGCAATAGGAGGTGCATGGGTTGTGACCGTCCCCTTTACCAGAGGGGCCCTCCTTCAGCCACTGAATTAGCTTTCCATGTTATGTTAGTAATTTTTACCTTTATATGTGCTTTGAATAGTGGTAATCATGAACTTACTGTTCTTCTCCCCAGATTACATGTCTCTGACACTTTGGCTGACCATGGCAGATTTTGGTGCTCAAAATCAATTGTTCTGTATAGAGTGCTTGAGGGGGCCCCATGTAAAACTTGCAAAGGGACCCATTGCTCTTTAGCTATGCTGCACAGTAGAACCTTTTTCATGTTATATTTCTGTCCCCACCAAGGCTGGATTTATACTTTTTGTGCCCCTACGCCAAGTATGTTATGGCTCCCTTATTTGCAAAACTAATAGTAATATACCCGCATGGCATTCATATTTAAAAAGCCAAGTTCCTAAGGTAACAATACATGTATTTTCTCTTATATTCTGTCACTTTGTTTTCATTTTATAAGTTTTTTATTTGGTACAGATTATGTGAAAATGTAATTGCTTTTGATTGTTTGTGACAAAAAAGAATACACAAGACATGGGCCTCAACCCTAAAACTCTCTAAACTCCATTCTACAACTTATCGGGGTTAAAGGGATACTGTAGGGGGGGTCGGGGGAAAATGAGCTGAACTTACCCGGGGCTTCTAATGGTCCCCCGCAGACATCCTGTGTTGGCGCAGCCACTCCCTAATGCTCCGGCCCCGCCTCCGGTTCACTTCTGGAATTTCTGACTTTAACCACTTGCCGACCAATGGATTTTTCACTGATCGGTGCTGCAGGGGCTCTACAGCCCGCAGCACCGATCAGGAGTGCAGCAGGGCGATCAGACTACCCCCCTTTTTTCCCCACTGGGGGGATGTCCTGCTGGGGGGGTCTGATTGCCGCCGGCCATCTGCGTTTTGCGTGGGGGGCTTCTCAAAGCCCCCCTCCGCAGCCATTTCCGCCCTCTTCCTCCTTACCTCCCTCCCTCCCTCTCTCCGTAATGCGCAGGATGGAGTTCCGTCCTGCGCATTGAAGGATAGGCTTCAGCCTGTCATATGCCGGCGATCCCCGGCCAATCAGAGGCCGGGGATCGCCGATCTGCCTTACGGCGCTGCTGAGCAGCAGCGCTGTATGATGTAAACAGCGGGGATTTCTTCCCCGCCTGTTTACATTTTGCCGGAGAGCTGCGATCGGCGGCTCTCCGGCTGTTCACGGAGACACCCTCCGTGAACTGACATGGAGCGGCCGTTTTCATGGTAACCCGCAGACGACCAGTTTACGCCAATCGGCGTTAGCTGGTCGTCAAGAGGTTAAAGTCAGAAAACCACTGCGCCTGCGTTGCCTTGTCCTCGCTCCCGCTGATGTCACCAGGAGTGTACTGCGCAGACACAAACCATACTGGGCCTGCGCTGTGCGCTCTTGATGACATCAGCGGGATCGAGGACACGGCAACGCGGGCGCAGTGGTTTTCTGACTTTAAAGTCAGAAACTCCAGAAGTGAACCGGAGGCGGGGCCAGAGCATCGGTGAGCGGCTGCACGGGCACAGGATGTCTGCGGGGGACCATTAGAAGCCCCGGGTAAGTTCAGCTCATTTTCCCCCGACCCCCCTACAGTATCCCTTTAAAATGTTACCACATATGTCTCTTGTAGTTTTGCTAAGACTTTCCCAAGTTTAATCATATTGTTGAAAATTACATTTTTATGTTGGATTGAGTTTTTCCCTACCCATTTTTTATGTGAAGTGTGCCCAAGCTTTAGGACACACTAAAATTTATTCTACAACTCTTCACGGTTAAAATGATACCACATATGCATCATTTAGTAACAAACTGGTGGTGCACTCTCCACAAATACACTGGACAAATATATTTGTTTAGTATTGGCAGTCAAGAGATCTCTCTCTGATCAGATTGGATCAGAGAGAGATCTATTGTTCGGTCGATCTGCCCATCGCTAGATATATGGGCACCAGTGTTGATCGGATACCTCATTATCCTATTTGAGTTTGGTTGAATTCGGATAGTAAACTATCCGAATTCACTCGAAGTTCGATATTCGAATATCCGATTCGACCTCGGATATCCAATGTCACTATTTGAGTCTGTATTCGAGTAAAATATTTGAGCTGGCCTTAAATAGCTTTTAAAACTTGTATTGGAGGTCAATGATGCATGAAACCACCTTTTTTATGAAGAAAAACATCAAGTGATTATGTGGTGATGTAGTAGTTATAAAAAAGGTATCAAAAATATTAAATTAACTTCATGAAAAGTGTTTGCATGAGAAAGTGTGTCCAAAATGGTTGTAAGTTGGAAGTCTTCATTTACGTTGTCTTCATCTTCTTCTATATCTTCTTCTTCTATATTTTCTTCTTTTTCTTCCTCTTCTATATCTTCTTCTACTCGAATCTTCTTTATCTTCTACTTCTTGTATCTTCTTCAATTATCTTTTTCTTCTTCTATATCTTCTTCTTCTTCCTCTTCTTCTATATCTTCTTCTTCTTCCTCTTCTTCTATATCTTCTTCTTCTTCTTCTTCTTCTATATCTTCTTCTTCTTCTTCTATATCTTCTTCTTCTTCTATATCTTCTTCTTCTTCTTCATCTTCTATATCTTCTTCTTCTTCTTCATCTTCTATATCTTCTTCTTCTTCTTCTTCTTCTTCTTCTTCTTCTTCATCTTCTTCTTCTTCTTCTTCATCTTCTATTTCTTCATCTTCTTCTTCTTCTTCATCTTCTATTTCTTCTTCATCTTCTTCTTCTTCTTCTTCATCTTCTATTTCTTCTTCTTCTTCTTCATTTTCTTCTTCTTCATCTTCTATTTCTTCTTCTTCTTCTTCTTCTTCTTCTTCTTCTTCTTCTTCTTCTTCTTCTTCTTCTTCTTCTTCTTCTTCTTCTTCTTCTTCTTCTTCTTCTATATCTTCTTCTTCTTCTTCTATATCTTCTTCTTCTTCTTCTATATCTTCTTCTACTTCTTCTATATCTTCTTCTTCTTCTTCTTCTTCTTCTTCTTCTTCTTCTTCTATATCTTCTTCTTTTTCTACTTCTTCTTCTTCTACTTCTTCTTCTTCTTCTTCTTTTTCTATATCTTCTTCTACTTCTTCTTCTTCTTCTTTTTCTATATCTTCTTCTTCTTCTTCTTCTTCTTCTTCTTCTTCTTCTTCTTCTTCTTCTTCTTCTTCTTCTTCTTCTTCTTCTTCTTCTTCTTCTTCTTCTTCTTCTTCTTCTTCTTCTTCTTCTTCTTCTATATCTTCTTCTTCTTCTTCTTCTTCTATATCTTCTTCTTTTTCTACTTCTTCTTCTTCTTCTTCTTCTTCTTTTTCTATATCTTCTTCTACTTCTTCTTCTTCTTCTTCTTTTTCTATATCTTCTTCTATATCTTCTTCTTCTTTTTCTATATCTTCTTCTTCTTCTATATCTTCTTCTTCTTCTATATCTTCTTCTTTTTCTACTTCTTCTTCTTCTACTTCTTCTTCTTCTTCTTTTTCTATATCTTCTTCTTCTTCTTCTTCTTCTTCTTCTTCTTCTTCTTCTTCTTCTTCTTCTTCTTCTTCTTCTTCTTCTTCTTCTTCTTCTTCTTCTTCTTCTTCTTCTTCTTCTTCTTCTTCTTCTTCTTCTTCTTCTTCTTCTTTTCCTTTCTTTTGTAATATTTTTTTTTACTTCATTTGTGGAAATATTTTATTTTAATAACACCATAGTTATATTTGTGTTGATGGCATAATAGGTAGGTAGTGGCACATTGCAAGCCACAGCGCCTTTTTCTGTGTACCCTGGCGGTGGTAAAACACAGACATCAGCAGGAGGAGGAAGTAGTTGCAATTTGTAGTGTGGTAATAGCTGGTAGGAGAGTGGGTGGGCAGGTGGCAGGCTGCCAGCAGAAAATAGTTCTTCTTCTGTTCTCCCTGGCAGTGGTAGCAGCACACAGACAGCAGAAGCTCAATGCAGCTACAGGAGGAGGAGTAGTGGTGTGTCAGGCAATGTGATGTAACTGACATAATAGGCCCTGGTTCCTAGCGGTGGTACCAGGGCCGTAAATAAACAGCATGAGGTTCCAGACAGCGGTCGTGAAGCCCACATTGTGTCCAATACACAATTGGGACAGCACAGTTTTCAACCCGGACACCTCTAAAATAATTACAATTTTTTTTTCAAAATAATGCAGGCAGCTATTTTTGAGCGTAATAGCTGGTGGCGCATGGGCAGCAACACCTTTCAATGTGTTCCCTGGCAGTGGAGACACAGACAGCAGGAAGAAATACAGCAGCAGGCAGCATGAGGAGGTTGAGTGTGTGGCAGACTGGCAGGCAGCAGGCAGGAGGGCAGGCAGCGAGACATAATAGGCCCTGGTTCCTAGCGGTGGTACCAGGGCCGTAAATAAACAGCATGAGGTTCCAGACAGCGGTCGTGAAGCCCACATTGTGTCCAATACACAATTGGGACAGCACAGTTTTCAACCCGGACACGATTTCCGGCGGAAATCCGCCTACGGCACTTGCATTGCCGATTTCCGCATTCTGATGCAGAAATGCAATTTCCGATCGGAATTTCGGAAATTGCATTTCCGCGGAATCCAAATCAGCATCCCTATCAGCCACCATGCGGGTCAAGCGCTGCCTGTGACTGGAGAAGGATGCTGCTGCAGGCACCTCCTCTCTAGTCCTTGGCAGCTCTACACTCATGTAGAGCTCGTTGGTCAGAGACAGCAGGACTGTGGTGCGCGTGCGCTTGCTGCTGGTGGATGCAGGCACCTGCTGCTGCCTCTGTGCTGGCTGGACAGTGGGGGTGGATGTCTGAGGGAAGGCTTCCTCCAAGCGCTCAACAAGGGACAGCTGCAAATCCCTCATTTGTTGCGCACGGTCTCCTCCTGCCGGCAGGAACTGGCTGAGCTTCCCCTTCAGACGTGGGTCTAGCATCATGCAGATCCAGATGTCCTCCCTCTGCTTCATCTTGTCCTTGCGCAGGCACCTCAGCATGTGCGCTGCCATTGGGAAGAGTCTGGCCACGTCTGCTGGCACATCATCGGCAGCCCCAGAGCCAACAGTGCTGTCCTCCTCTTCCTCTGCCTCCTCCACCTCATCCTTTCTCCACCCCCTCACCAGTCCAGCTGCGCTCTGCTGCTTTCCCTCATCAGCAGCAAGGTCAGGGACCTCCACCAACTCCAAGCCCTCCTCCTCAGAGGTGGCCTGTGAAGCTGCCTGCAGCTCCTGCTGGTCCAAGGCTACCGCTCCCTCTTCCAGCAGTGCATACAGGGCTCTGTCCAGCACACACACCAAGGGGACCCACTCGCACACCATTGTATGGTCCCTGCTTACCATGTTGGTGGCCTGCAGGAAGGGTGCCAGGACTGAGCACACCTGCTGCATGTGCCCCCAGTCCTCCGTGGAGATAATGCAGTGATGGAGGCAACTGTTGCTAGTGCAAGGTACTGGCTGACAGCCTGCCTCTGTTCAACCAGACGCTCCAACATCGCCAGGGTGGAGTTCCAGCGAGTTGGAACATCGATCGTGAGCCGGTGCTGTGGCAGGTGCAGCTCCTTCTGCATCTATTCCAGGCTCGCTGCGGCTGCAGGCGAGTGCCGGAAATGACGCACAACCTTCCTTGCCACCTCAAGGTGTCGGTACATCCCCTGGTAGGTCCGCAGGAACTTTTGGACTACCAGGTTCAGGACGTGCGCCAGGCAGGGGATGTGGGTCAGGTCTCCCCTGCCGATTGCAGCAACCAGGTTTGCCCCATTGTCGGACACCACCTCTCCGACTCTGAGGCCTCTGGGGGTCAGCCAATTCCTCTCCTGCTCTCGGAGTTTGGCCAGGACATGGTTCGCCATCAGTTTGGTTTTCCCCAAGCTGACTAATTCCAGCAGCGCTTGGCAGTGGCGGGGCTTCACGCTGCTGCTGAGGCGGGGGTTTGAGCTGGTGTGCCGGAGGATGGAAGCGGATCAGAGGAACCTGCTGCAATTCCGCTGACCCTGCATGGTGGCACCACCCACTGCGTTGTTGCTGTTGCTGCTCTGACAGTGCCCGATGCTGCTCCCCCCTCCTCACCCCCTTCCACCAAGCTGACCCAATGCGCGGTGAAGGACAGATAGCGGCCTGTCCCAAACCGGCTGCTCCACGAGTCCATGGTGATGTGGACCCGTTGACCCACCGCGTGATCCAGCCCTCTCCCGACATTGGCCATCACAGAGCGGTGAAGTGCAGGGATGGCCGTGCGTGCGAAATAATGTCGGCTGGGGATTGGCCAATCGGGGGCTGCACACATCAGGAGCGCACGCATGTCGCTGACCTCCTGCACAAGGGAATAAGGCAGGAGTTGGGAGCACATGGCCCATGCCAGCAAGCCGTTCAGCTGACGCACGCGACGGCTGCTGGGAGGCAGAACCCTGACCACCTCCTGGAAGGTGTCGCTGAGCAGGGTCTGGCGACGCCTTTTGCTGGCACGGGAATCACTGGAGGAAGCAGAGGAGGCCACTGAGGACTGGCTGCCAGAACAGGCCTCATTGTCGACGGCAGGAGTTGCAGAGGGAGGGGGAGCAGTGCGTTGCTGACGCACTCCTGCTGGTGCTGCTGGAGGAGGTGGAGGAGGGCGGGTGGCTGCTGCCGACGGCTTCACAGTGGTGGCGGGTCTGCCACTGCCAGCTTCTTTCAACTTCATGAACTCCTCATGCTCATGGAAGTGTTTCCCTGCCAGATGGTTGACCAGAGAGGTGGTGCCGTACGAAGAGGGCTCCATCCCTCTGCTGAGCTGCTGGCAGCACTGGTTGCAGGTGGCATACTTGCACTCCACATATGGCAGGGTGAAAAAACTCCAAATTGGGGAGGTGAAGTTGCCCCTTTGGCTGGAAGGTGCTGCTGCCGATGGTCTCCCTGTGGTGGTTGGGGGGGGGGGGGGTTCTTGGTGCAGCTGGTGGCACTGGCAGAACTCTCCGCCTCCGGATCAGCACCCTGTGTGGCCTGCATACCACGCCCCCTTCTGATCCTGCCTATGCCTGCGATGCTGATCCTTCTAGCAAGGCCCATAGACGCATCCTCCTCCTCCTCCTCAGAGCTGATGACATCCTCAGGATCTGCCACCCAGTCTCTGTCCTTCACCCTGTCATCATCATCCTCCCCCTCCGCAAACATGTCCTGCTGGGATGACCCCACAAACTCCCCTTCTGCATGCATGGGCTGAGGGACAGTCACCACTGTCTGACTGTCCAAAGCATCATCCCCCAAAGTGCCCATCAGCATTTCTTCCTCCTCCAATTCTGCCGCAACAGCACTCCATAGCCCCGCTGTGCTTGGGGATAACAAGAAGGTGCTGCTGAGTGACAGGGTGCTGTTGTTGCCCGCTGGGGCTGGAGAACTGCACTCTTCCTCCTCCCCCCAGGCAGTGCTGGGCCGCTGCTGCTGCTCTTGCGAACAGGAGTGGTGGCGGGGGTGGAGGACTCGGTTCCAGAGCTAATGGTGGCCTGCTCATCCACCATCAGTTACACCACAAAGTCTGCGTCCTTCTCCTCAATAGGACGGCTACGACCTGGCGGTGGGAGGAACATCTGCGCCACACGCTGCTGCTGCTGCTGTGTCTCTGCAGCGTGACTCCCAGCTGTTGGGTGGCCAAGGCGTCCACGGCCAGTGGCTAATGGCGGAATAGCTACTGGTGCAGACGCAGAACTGCGCATGGTGGTGGTGGTGGCGCGGCTGCCACAACCACGACCTCCTCTCTTGCCGATGCCCTTGCTGCCCCTGCCCAAACCGCGGCTGCCAGTGCCAGACATCGTATATTTTTAATATTATACAAATGGAAAAAAAAAGTTATGTATAGGCGGGTGGGACAAGTGGGGTACTTTAATGGGGTGGTACTGGTGGTGGGTGTGTGAGCTGACGGACAGGTGTACTCTACAGCAGAGATCGGTGTAGCGCTAACGAGAGAGTGCGCAGTGCGCACACAAAGACCCTAGCTGACGCTGACTGACGGTGTCCCTATACACAGACTATAGTACAGTACAAGTCAGCGAATACACAATAGAAGTAATATAAACAAATAGGACGGGTGTAGCACTAACGAGAGGGTGCGGACAGCGCAGACGTGCACTGTGCACACAAAGGTCCTAGGTAACGCGGTGACGGAGGGTCCCTATACACAGACTAGAGTACACTACAGTACTAACTAAACAATAGAAGAATCTAGCTAAATAATAGAACAGGTGTGACTAGATTACAGAGAGCAGATACAGGACAGGTATATAACAGTAAAGCTGGGCCTTGCTAACTACAAAATAGTACAAATCTATCTAACACAGAAGTAGTACAGTAGAGTAGGACAGGTGAGAGCACAGGTAACTAGAGACTAGAGCACAGAGCAGGGCAGGCTGCCTTGCCTAGGCACAGGGTCTAGCTGCTGGCTGCAGCCGCAGCAGTGACAGTCTCCCTCCCTAGACCCTAATCACACAAACTAAACTGCCTAAAATACAATCGATCTACAATACAAAGCAATACAGTTGAATATCAAGTGTTGGAGTGTAAAAACGCTTAGTTTAGAACACAATAAATGCACTTGCACACAGACAAAAAGCACTGGAGCAATCTCTCAGTACAGTCAGTCAGTAAGTAAGTCGCAAGCAGGACGAGTGAGGCAACATGGCGCCCGCTATTTATAGAGGGGGGCTTGGCCAGGCTCCCCCTCTGTGATTGGCTGCAGTCAGAGGGCTGGGAGCCCGCTGATTCGCTTGTGAGGACTCGAGGTGACGTCTGACATGACGCTAACCGAGCTGGTGACGCTATTCGAGCTCGGATAGCTAGG
This sequence comes from Hyperolius riggenbachi, assembly GCF_040937935.1. Lineage (NCBI taxonomy): Eukaryota > Metazoa > Chordata > Amphibia > Anura > Hyperoliidae > Hyperolius > Hyperolius riggenbachi. Next base: position 53,830,228 of record NC_090656.1, on the reverse strand, counting down.
ATATCTCCGGATAGCTGCTTGCTATCCGAGTGCGCTCGGATAGCACAGCCCGGATAGCTAATACTATTCAAGCTCCGTATTCGAGCTCGAATAGTGAAAAAAGAGCTAGGATATCCGAGTATCGGCAGGCATTAAGTTTGGTGAACTGGGATAATGTACTACAAGGGGAAGACACTGAAGGGAAATGGCAAGCTTTTAAACTTATACTCAATCAATACTGTAGTATGTATATCCCATATGGAAACAAAATGTCTAGGAATAAAAAAAGGCCTCTATGGATGAATAGAAAGGTTAAAGATAAAATGAAGAGGAAAAAGAATGCCTATAAGGTCTTAAAACAGGAGGGGACAGAGGCTGCACTAAGCAATTATAAGGAGTGCAATAAAAATTGTAAAAAATAAATTAGGCAGGCAAAGATTGAAGCTGAAAAACAAATCGCTAAGGATATCAAATCTAACCCAAAAAAGTTTTACAAGTACATTAACTCTAAAAAAAGAAAGGTTGACTGTATAGGACTCCTAAAGGATGAGGATGGGAACTCAATGGTGGATGACCAAGGTAAGGCAGAGTTATTAAATGCTTTCTTTGCTTCTGTCTTCACAAAAGAAACAGCACTGTTGCAAACTACAGAGGCGGAAGAGTCTCAATCTTCTAACTGTAATATTAAATACTTAACGCAGGAAGAAGTGAAGGCAAGACTAAATAAATTAAAAATAGACAAGGCACCTGGCCCGGATGGCATGCATCCTCGGGTCCTAAGGGAATTAAGTTCAGTTATAGATAAACCCCTTTATCTTATCTTTTGTGACTCTCTTGCAACTGGCAGAGTCCCAGTGGATTGGCGTACAGCCCACGTTTTCCCATTATTTAAGAAGGGCAAAAAATCTGATCCAGGAAATTATAGACCTGTAAGTTTAACATCAGTTGTATGCAAACTATTTGAGGGGTTACTAAGAGATACTATACATGACTTCATAGTAGAAAATAATCTTATTTCTCAGCATCAACATGGGTTTACTAAAGACAGGTCCTGTTTGACTAACATGCTCAGCTTTTATGAGGTAGTGAATGCTAATATGGATATTGGGAATGCTGTAGATGTGATATACTTGGACTTTGCAAAGGCCTTCGACACTGTTCCCCACAAAAGTCTGGTGCAAAAGTTGAGGATGCAAGGACTGGGGAAGAGTCTCTGTTCATGGATATTGAACTGGCTAATGGACAGAAAACAAAGAGTTGTGGTCAATGGATCATACTCAAAATGGGAGACTGTTAGCAGTGGGGTCCCACAGGGGTCTGTTCTGGGTCCAGTGCTCTTCAATTTATTTATTAATGACCTAGTAGATGCAGTAGTGAGCAATGTTGCTATTTTTGCAGATGATACAAAATTGTGCAGAATCATTAACTCTCAGGAAGATAGTGTCATATTGCAACAGGATCTGGATAGGATGGCTATATGGGCACATACATGGCAGATGAAATTCAATGTTGACAAATGTAAGGTCATGCATTTTGGACGTACTAATGGTCTAGCACCATACAAAATAAATGGGATACAGTTGGGGACATCAAACTTGGAGAAGGACTTAGGAGTACTCATTGACAACAAGTTAAATAATCGTACTCAATGCCAAGCAGCTGCAGCTAAAGCTAACAAAATTTTGGGATGCATTAAAAGGGAAATAAAAACTCGAGATGCTAGCATAATATTGCCCCTGTTTAACTCTCTAGTAAGGCCACATCTGGAATATGGAATTCAGTTCTGGGCACCACATTACAAAAAAGATATTGCAGTTTTAGAGCAGGTGCAGAGACGAGCAACAAAATTGATGCGTGGGATGGAAGGTCTCACTTATCGAGAAAGGTTAGATAAACTGGGTTTATTTAGTCTAGAGAAAAGACGCCTTAGAGGGGATCTAATTAACATGTATAAATACATCAGAGGGCAATATAATACCTTGGCGGATGAGCTTTTTGTCCCTAGGCCTTCTCAAAGGACTAGAGGACATGATCTGCGCATGGAGGAAAAATGTTTTAGCCATTTATTTAGGAAAGGGTTCTTTACAGTAAGAGTGATTAAGATGTGGAATGCATTGCCACAGGAAGTCGTTATGGCAAACTCTATACCTGCATTTAAAGGGGGCTTAGATGCTTTCCTTGCGTTGAAAGACATCCATGGCTACAATTACTAGGTAATGCCTAATGATGTTGATCCAGGGATTTTATCTGATTGCCATCTGGAGTCGGGAAGGAATTTTTCCCTTTAGGGGCTAATTGGACCATGCCTTGTAAGGGTTTTTTCGCCTTCCTCTGGATCAACAGGGATATGTGAGGGAGCAGGCTGGTGTTGTACTTTATACTGGTTGAACTCGATGGACGTATGTCTTTTTTCAACCAAAATAACTATGTAACTATGTAACTATGTAACAACATTCCTCTTCAGGCACGAGTGTGGCAATACTGCGCTTGCACAAGTATGGCTGCATGTCTGCAGTAAGCCAGAGGCGTCCTGCTTGAGCAGCTCGGTGGTACTGGGCAGGTTCGACCATGCTCTGAAGAGGGACATGGTCCCGATGATAAGGAGGGTCGCAGGCAGTGGCAGCGGCCCAGTGGGAAGCTTGGGAAGCCGCTGAAGGATCTAGAGGCTTCCCTCTCCTTAGATAAGTATTTACTTTTTTATGCCTTAGGTTCTCTTTAAAGAGACTCTGTGTAAAAAAAAAAATGTCCTCAGGGTCCCTCAAGGCCCATACACACGTGTGTTTTTTGCGAACGACGGGTCGTTTGAACGACCCGTCGGTCGCCCGCTAAATTGGGCATGTGTACAGACTGTCGTTCGCGTGATAAGTGAGTTTGAGCGATTCACCGGGCGGATCGCTCAAACTAACTCTTATCACGCGAACGACAGTCTGTACACACGCCCGATTTAGCGGGCGAACGACTGAACGACGGGTCGTTCAAACGACCCGTCGTTCGCAAAAAATGGACGTGTGTATGGGCCTTTAGGCTCACTCGAATCCTCCCCCGACAAGCCTGACAAGGCTTGATTTATTTACCTTGCCAGGATCCAGTGCAGGCGCAGTAGTGGTTCTTTGTTCGGGTTAGGTGGAAATAGCTGAGCCCGATTGTATCTGCTCTACTGTGCAGGAGCAAAAGGACTCCCGCCTGCGCAGTAGAACCGATCGATCGGGTTCGGCTATTTCCGTCTTAATCCGAAGGAAGAGCGGCTAGTGCGCCGGCGCAGGATACCAGTAGGTAAATATTTACATTTCAGCACGTTGGGGGGCTGCAGAAGGAGATTTCCGGGACACCGGAAGATGCGGGAAGCCTCGTTAGAATCCAGAGGCTTCCCCCTCCCGAGGTAAGTGCCCCCAAGGGGACGTTTTTCTTTATACAGGTGTTCTTTAAGTAGGTAGAACTGGTGCATTAAAAGATTGTAGAAAAAAGTTAAATATAACTAACAATTAAAAAAATATAGTCCACAGTAAATTAAAGGGAATAATATAAAATAATTTACTTACATTTTATTTTCCTGTCTGCACAAAACAAATTCAATTTCTTTTCCAATGTTTGCTCCAGTATGGAAGTTCCTCAGCTCATTTAATGTTGTGTTTGTTTTGTTTTTGCTGTTTCTGGTGGTCAGTCTCAAAATCTCAGCGGATTAGTGGAAGGGATGGATAAGGACGCGGCTGAGCGATACTTACTCAACTTTCCTCTTCTGGTAAGAAGGCTCAGTTCTTACTTTACAAAGCAGTAGTAATAACTGGACCAGGGGCCTTACTAGTACTAGTGTATAGGGATGCTCATTCGGATTTTGTGTAGTTGAAATCTCGGCATTTCCGATCAGAAAACAGATATTGGAAATACCACATTACCGCAACTCTGTAAATTTGGCCCAGTCACAGAACTTGGAAGCATTGGACCAGTCAGAGAATGCAGAGTCAACTCGGAAGTATTTGGCTAATCGGAAAATGCAAAACATACCCCTCCCCCCTTAAAAAAAAAAAAGACTCCTCGGACTCCATAGAATCTGCATTTCTGACCATCCCTACTCACGTAACTAACAGAGAAGCAGCACCAGTAGCTGTGGTGGGTATGGAGTCATAGAGGGGCCCATATTTCTTCCAATACCACCCACCTCCTTCTTCCTACATTTGCCTGGTATTTACTATTCTTACCCTTAGTTCAGAGAAGCACAGAGGTGGGCGGGGGACCACTATGCTGTTTTCTCCAACGGTGGGCCCAGATCATTCACCACTTCTCTGTGGCCACTGCCCTCACTCATGACTTCTTCAGAGTCTTCTTGCACGTCATGTGACCTTCATGCAGCGTGTAAGAAGACCAGTATGGAGTGAGAGTGAAGGCTGCAGGGAAGAGTATGATGAGCCAGACCTGATGCTGGAGAAGGTAATACACTGCACCAACCCCCACTGAAGTTCCAACGGGATAAGTAGGGGTGTGTCGTGACACTTGCTAGGATGTTGGAAGACCCTGGGCATCCTTGGAAACAGGAAGGAAATCTAGCTGCATGCTAAGCGCACCTTGGTGTACAATAGGTATGGTCAAATCTGACTATGTAGGTCATAGACTACTGCTGTTTCTATTCTTTGCTGAAATAGTTTCTTAGTTTTTAAGAAGAGCTCCCCCCTCGTATTTGCAGAGTGATGTTCGGGACTTCATTCCTCTTGTGATGAAGGAATATTTTGATGATGTGAATGACCCCTTTGAAATTCGAGACCGCCTTCTGGAACTGAGTGCTGATTTGGCTTTTCTTATCCCGGCACTGAAGATTGCCAGGTATCACAGAGGTAAGCGTAGCGGCGAGGCCCATTAAAACCACTGGTCCCCTCATGTAGCCCATCCTCCATCATGCCAAATAATGTGAGCTCAGACACTTTGCTGAAGCCTGAACACCTAAGGGTTTATATTAGGGATGGGACGACGAATCCGGCGAATCCACGAATCCCTCGAATATTAGGAAATATTCGAGATTCGTGGACTCGAATCCCGACGCCATTTTCCGCTCGCCGAATCCGCCGAATCCCGACGCTGCATCGCCGCGCACCCGCCGCTTTCCCCGCTCGCAAATGTCCTCCTCACGCTCCCCGCAGCCTCCTCCGCTCGCCCGCCGCATAAATAAGAAGCAGCAGCCTCTCTCACCTCCAGCGTGGAGCCCGGACTCCGGAGCGGCAGACCTCCTGCAGACTTCCTTATTCCCCCTAGTGACTGGCTCTTACTACGTCATCAGTAAGAGCCGGTCAGGCGGCCACTAGGGGGAACTAGGAAGTGAAGTCTGCTGCACTGCACTCCACGCTGGAGGTGAGAGGCTGCTTCTGCTTATTTATGCAGGGGGGCGAGCGGAGGAGGCTGCGGGGAGCGTGAGGAGGAGGATATGACCCAGCTACCTACTGCAGTGTAGGTAAGGTAGCCCACCCAGCCTGCTAACTACACTGATCCCCCCAGCCTGCTACCTACACTGAGCCCCCCAGCCTGCTACCTACACTGAGCCCCCCAGCCTGTTACCTACACTGAGCCCCCCAGCCTGCTACCTATACTGAGCCCCCCAGCCTGCTACCTATACTGATCCCCCCAGCCTGCTACCTACACTGAGCCCCCCAGCCTGCTACCTATACTGAGCCCCCCAGCCTGTTACCTACACTGAGCCCCCCAGCCTGCTACCTATACTGAGCCCCCCAGCCTGCTACCTATACTGAGCCCCCCAGCCTGTTACCTACACTGAGCCCCCCAGCCTGCTAACTATACTGAGCCCCCCATAGCCTGCTACCTATACTGAGCCCCCCAGCCTGCTACCTATACTGAGCCCCCCAGCCTGTTACCTACACTGAGCCCCCCAGCCTGCTAACTATACTGAGCCCCCCAGCCTGCTACCTATACTGAGCCCCCCAGCCTGTTACCTACACTGAGCCCCCCAGCCTGCTACCTATACTGAGCCCCCCAGCCTGTTACCTACACTGAGCCCCCCAGCCTGCTACCTATACTGAGCCCCCCAGCCTGCTACCTATACTGAGCCCCCCAGCCTGTTACCTACACTGAGCCCCCCAGCCTGCTAACTATACTGAGCCCCCCAGCCTGCTACCTATACTGAGCCCCCCAGCCTGTTACCTATACTGAGCCCCCCAGCCTGCTACCTATACTGAGCCCCCCAGCCTGTTACCTACACTGAGCCCCCCAGCCTGCTACCTATACTGAGCCCCCCAGCCTGCTACCTATACTGAGCCCTCCAGCCTGCTACCTATACTGAGCCCCCCAGCCTGCTACCTATACTGATCCCCCCATAGCCTGCTACCTATACTGGATCCCCCCATAGCCTGCTACCTATACTGAAGCCCCCCATAGCCTGCTACCTATACTGAAGCCCCCCATAGCCTGCTACCTATACTGAAGCCCCCCATAGCCTGCTACCTATACTGAAGCCCCCCATACCCTGCTGCCTATACTGAAGGCCCCTATACCCTGCTGCCTATACTGAAGGCCCCTATACCCTGCTGCTTATACTGAAGCCCCCTATACCCTGCTGCCTATACTGAAGGCCCCTATACCCTGCTGCCTATACTGAAGGCCCCTATACCCTGCGGCCTATACTGAAGGCCCCTATACCCTGCTGCCTATACTGAAGGCCACTATACCCTGCTGCCTATACTGAAGGCCACTATACCCTGCTGCCTATAATGAAGGCCACTATACCCTGCAACCTATAGTGAAGGCCCCTATACCTTGCAACCTATAGTGAAGGCCCCTATACCTTGCTAGCTATACTGAAGACACCTTTACCTAGCTACTTATACTGCGGGCACCTATGCCTGGGTACCTATACTGCTGGCAACTATACCATGGATCGCACAATTCTTATGTGCAGGATTCGTTAGATTCGGGATTCGAAAGGTTCGAGATATTCGAGAACCTTTTTAGATTCGGATCCGGATTCGGATTCGAAGAAATTGTGGCTCGTCCCATCCCTAGTTTATATATATATATATATATATATATATATATATATATATATATATATATATATATATATATATTATAGGAGGAAGACTCAGTTCCTGGCCAAGGCATCTTTATATTCCTGAGATTCTACAAATATGTTCCAATGTATCCATGTCTGACTAGAAGTCTCTTCTCGGCCGTATATAGAGTGAGTCATAGACTCCATCATACTAATCATCTGTACTTCTACAAACCATTCAGAGATTGTTGGGGGGGACTGTAGACTTCCAATGGCGAGCAATGTGGTGTTTAGCT